>NC_057795.1:434101188-434115892 GCF_018294505.1 Triticum aestivum | reverse complement strand
TTCATAGCAAGTAGTACCAGTAAAATACTGGGCTATAAGCCCGCTTATGTGGAGGAGAGAGGGGCATTGACAAAGTCAAGTAGTGGGCTCTGCAAGAGCCCGTCTCTACACGTGCTCCTAGGTATAAAAAACTAATTCTAAAAAAAGAGGCATAAGAAAACAATTGTGTCTAAAAAATAAAGGTAAAAAACATTTGAGAGGAAATAGATAGAGAGAAAGTGAGAAAAAGTTGTAACCTTATAGCCAGCCTTATAGTCAACACTATGTAGTATTACATGAGGAAGGAGGGAGTGGTGCACATGCCAAGTTCACAGGGCTCCCGTGTTTCACACTCCTCCATTGTAACAGTGGAGACAATAGCTTTCATCAAAAATAAACAATGAATACTTGTTGCTCGTCCTCCATATCGGAAAGAATACTTTCATTCGCTGACATGTGGGACATCGACCATCCTGGTCCACCTGCCATGCACAAAATTATCCTGGTCCACCCCGGTCGTAGCGCAAGCCCAACCTTTCCCACTGTAAGTTGGTCGGACGAAGGAACCATCATGAATTCATTGAATTCCGCTTCTTCAAGAAAACTTACTGTACCGCAATACTGCTACCACACACAAAGACTGGATGGCACTGTACCACATCATATCACTCAAACCCACTAGGCCAAACTAGCCCGCCTAGGTCATCTATTTTGGAACGAAGGGAGTACGTCTTTGTACTTCTATGATTTTGTGTTGTACGTCTCTGTACTTTTGCTACGATTTTCCTATCCTTATGAACCAAACGAGGCCTGAATGTATTTGTGTCGAATATTGTCTGGTCGATCGCTAATCCTACAATTTTAGGAGTTTGGGCTATTGGTCGATCGACGACGGATAAGTATAAGCGTACCACGAGCTCATCAGCCCCAACATTTCTCTTCGCTGAGTGTTTTGCAAGTATTATAGCTTGCACAGTAGCTAGCCTACTAACACCAAGAATCATGAAACAAGCCCTGCTGATATGATAAACAGTTCAAAGTTACATCTAAGCATGCCATATATTACATCAAAAGCTGGTGAGGATACATCTGTTTCCATAACTCGGAGAGGGTTCACATGATTCACTATCAAACAAAAGTAGCAAGTACCGCCCACATAAGACAGTGCACTATCCCTAATATGGTTTGACAACACGCATCATTCTGGTAATTAAACACAGGGCAATGCAAACTACTCTGAAGGATTAGCGCGACCAACTATTTCTTGTCATCAATCTCTCAAGCAATAACCACAACACGGACAGAAGCATGGGAATCGATTTATGGGGTGATGTCCACAGGACTGACCGCGACATTGGAATCGATCTCTGGGGCCATGTCCACAAGATGGACAATGGCATCGGAATTGATCTCCGGGCCGATGTCAACAGGATGGACCGCGACAACGAAGACGATCTCTAGGGCGTTGTCCACAGGACGGGCCGCGACATTGGAATCATCAAGGACGTCCACCAGCACCTGCACAACCCTAACATATTAACAAGCACATTGCAAATAACCAAAAACCACAACTATGGTAAGCCATTATTTTTTACCTTGTGCAGCTCACCGGGGGATCCCATCCCTCCGGGGGCCATCTCCTCGTCCTCGATGTGGGCCATCACCTTGCCAGGGGAATACTTCTTCTCAACGGCGACTATCTCCTCAAACTCGGCCTTGAGCCTCGCATAGGTGGCCATTAGAGTTTCTGGGGTAGGCATAGTGGGGCCCTTGCTGTTCTTCCAACTTTCTTCGAGGAGTTCGTCCGACAACACCGTCAACTCTTTGGCCAGTGCTTGTTTCTTGGAGTTCTTCGTTTCCATGGGTTGGCCCGCCACCATGGTCAACTCGTTGGTCGGTGCTCGCTTCCTGGAGATCGCTATCTCCAGTGGGTTGTCCGTCGGCAACTCTTTGCCTAGTGCTCCAGGATCCATCAATGAACTAACAAACAAAAAGCAATCGAAAGGAAACCACAATCACAATGAAAACGGGAAAAGAATAGGCTGTGAGAATCGGTCGATGCTTCACAAAAAGAAGATTCTTGGAATGAAAAATATAGCAGCATCACTGATTCGCCCACCTTTCCTTCATCGGTACAAAACAAAAATGGCAGAAGTGAGTAGCCTGGAGTGAGGTTTTCTTCAAGAAAGGGGAGAAAGGGCTTCAACGAGCATAGCAGTGAAATGATGGTTGCTTCATCCAGTCCAACTTCGAGGCCACTTTACCACTACTGGTAAAGGTGTGGGTTTTGTGATATGACAGGTCATGACGGCCACACCGGGGTGAATGGTGAGTCTCGACTATAGCACCTCGCTGTGATTTGGTGGATGGCACGCGGGCCCGAATGCTTTGATGTCCCGCATGTAGATAGAGCGGCTAGTCATATAGGAGTGCTCATATTGTGCACCGCGACCAAGGCGGAGAGGAACGAGAGAACTACGTAATTAATGCATGAGTTTAATTAGGGTAGTTTTGTAAAGTACGAGATACATTCCTCCAATCACAAAATGCCTTGGTTGATTAGATTTGAGATTTGAGCCCTATAAACCGAAAGGGAGGGAGTACTGCACGCGGTGTAGTCTAGTCACTTGTTAAAATCTCTAGAAAGGCAAAAACTCCTTTCCGGTTTACAGGGCTATACTAGCAAGTACTAGTACTACAATAGTGGGCTCAAATAGCAATTTTGTCTCATGCAAGAGCCTGGCTATATGCGTGCTCCAAGGCACCGCACCACGCCCCACCCGTACACAAAGACTGCCACGCGAGCGTTCGTAACTGCCACGTTCGGGTTGCGCTTGGCTCTTCGCCTCTTAGAGAAGACGAACAATGATGTTACTACTACTTCTATAGTATCGAATCCACTGTTTCATGTCCGTCCACCGCGTGCGGGAGGGATAGCATGTAGCGAAAGCTTCTCCTAGTCCTGCCAGCCACCATGCTCATGCGTGACGGAGGGACGCAGCTTCATTGACTTACTGCTCATGCCTTTGCATCTATGACAAGTGGGCCCAACAGGTGGGTGGCCCACCTGTCATGCAGCCAAAGCCAGGTGTAGTTAAGGCACTGGAGCTTAGTCCGCGAGGATGAGGGCGTTGTAGTAATCAAACTTCTCGGTCTTGTATGAGTTGACGCGACACATCAAAGCACTGCACTTGATATATTTCAATAATTTGCATTTACTGATGCATTAATTACACCCTATGTTCCTAAATATAAGTCTTTTTAGACATTTCAAATGGACTACAACATACGGATATATGTAGACATATTTTAGAGTGTAGATTCACTCATTTTGCTTCATATGTAGTCACTTGTTGCAATCTCTAAAAAATACTTATATTTGGAAATGGAGGGAGTACAACGCATGCATGCATGCCATGACTTTCCTTTTGATACTTCCATGTGTTGATTTGATGCACCTTGCCAAATTTTGACTATAAATTTAACTAACCAAATGTTCATGCATGTCCCAAAAAATTATGGGGCTGTTTGGATTGTGACTATGTTTGTCTTATGTTGCCACATTATTTTTGCCACACTTGCCACACTTGCCTAACTTGATTGCTCAAATTGTTAGACACACTTTGGCTTGCCTAAGGGAATCTTGCCACACTTTTTGTGTCTATGACATGTGGGGTTCACTGCTAATAAAAAAAATTGTGTCTTAGGTGTGGCTAATAAAAAAGACTTATATTTAGGAATGGAGGGAGTAGAAAATATAAATAATAATGCATGTTAGGGCAGCCCATGTTTTCGATAATTTTAGCCATGGGCTTGTTCACAATTTTTACGCGGGGGTGGTTGTTAATTTAATGGAGGGACTTGTACCAGACTTGAACGATACAAAGTCCGACCTGGTGCACCATAACACCACTTGGAATAAGCGGGTAGCTATCTCAAAAAACAATCAACAACTAAAAAATGGCGACCTGGCACGTACACAATTTTAAGCGATTGTTTTGATGGAGTGAAAAAGGAAAACTACCCCACTACGTATATATAGGCCAGAGCCTCCACACTTGCTTGCTAGGGTTGCTCTATTCACACACTCTCATCCTCTCCAGATCTAAACAAGATAGCGGTTGTAACATTGTCTTTCTCCCTTCAAAAAACACTGCCTTTCTATCCTCAATGCTGGTTAAAGATCCGGACGTATCCCCCTCCTCCGGTGAAGGGGAGAAGGGGCAGTGTTTAGGCCGTCGTTGACAGCGAGGGAGGAGACCCACTGCCAGCCGCACCGTTATCTCTGGCCGAGCACCGGCACGAGAGGTCCTCCGATCCCTTCGTCGTTGCCCTAGTGTGGGCGGATCCGGCCTCCCGCCGCCCACCTATCCACATCCCGATGACCTTCAAGTATATCTTCCTTCGAAACCGCCTTAGCTCTACTTCCCCAGCTCGCTACATTGCTGCATGTGCATCATTTTCTACCTCTCAGCCCCTCTAGATCGGGTGGTCCAATGTCACCTTTTTTTCTTCTATTGTTAGAGGTAAAGCTACTTCATGGAGTCGAATCTTGTACTTGGTTCAAACAAGAAATAAAGTGGGGGTGGGGGAATTTAGTATGCACATCGGACTTGGTACAAACAGGAAGGAAAGGGGGTGAAAGTAGTACAAACTGGTCAGCCAACCGGTCTCTTGGTCGAAAAGGGAAATATAGGGGTAACGTTGTACACAGTGGTATGACCAGGACTAGATTTGCTATCCACACATAGGAGTAGGTGGCTAGAGTGAACAAAAATGGGACCAACCCAGATATGTTTCTTGGATGTTTGTTTCTTGGGGCAACAAACTATGAGTCACCACTTTATGCCCCTACTTAGTTACATGGTGCTGGACTGCTGGTGCACCCACTGTCTCATGCCCTTATGCCAAATATTTAGTTTTTCTTAATCTAATGCCCCTGGTAAAATGAAGCCATGCCACTGTTATAAGCCATGAAAAGTTTAGCCAAATGTTCTTGCCTATAATTGTTTGAGACTTTCCTTTGTAGCTTTTTGTGCAAACAGGGATATCCATTTCACCTAGTTGTTGTTGTGACCTTTAGGTGCACTGCACAAAACATTTCTTAAAAGAAGTGACTTTTGTGTTGTTTAACTGGAATGTCAGAATGGAACAGCTAGTTCATTTCGGTGGAACTGCACAAAGGGAGATCTGTGTTCCAATCCTCATCATCCATATTGGCACCATAACCTTCCTTTAGGTAAGAATGATATTTAATGCATGTGTTCATCTCTATTTTGCGACTGCCATGAGAAAATAATGCTATTTTTTACTAGTACATTTGTACTCCCTCACTGACAAAACCAATTCTGAAATAGAAGGCCAATCATGTACTTGGTTTCACCAACTGGTGAGGAGAAAGAGAAACAGAGCACGAAGAGGAAGAAGAAGAAGAAGAAGAAGAAGAAGAAGAATAAACAGTGCCAAGGTGATCTTGCTGAAGCCAGAGGCCTCAGTCGAGGCCATTCAAGGGCTCCGGCAACGTCTATCTTACATGTGAGACAATCCTCCAGGGATCCCTTCCACTTCTGCTGTCTCACTTAATTAATTAGGAGTAGTGAAGTACCACTAATTTATTGCTGCCTAATTTTCCTGTCGGGGTTTAAAACATCTTTAGTAGCACCCTATGCTGACTCATGCACGTGTGTATGTTTGTCTATGGAGGTGAATCATGTGGTGGATCAGGGAGGGAATATTGTTAGTGTCATGACATAATAGTGCTATTGTTTTGCATGTCAATTTATTGCCATTGGTTCAGCAAGACAATGTTTTACGTATTGTCCATCATGAATTTGATGCTACTATTAGAGTAATATGCTAATGTCTTTCTATCTCACTAAGCTAATGATGGCTTCACCTTGTTCCTACTTGTGTAAACAAGGATCATGGTGTGCCAATCATACATTTTAGTGGAACTACACAAGACAATAAAATGAACGGTATCCCAGCCAGTGCTTTAACTCAGCTGGAAGTTCTTGATAATCTTTCAATATAATCTCAGCACTGGTAAACAAGAGTGATTTCAACCATACATTTGACGTGCACAAAAATATATACTATTGAGTGATTCCAGTGAGTGCTTTGTCATCTCTTATGGGACTACATGAATAAGCTTTTTTCCTCGGGTTGGTACGGGCCTAAGGCCTTCATCCATATTAGTTTGTTGTTATCTCTATTTGTATCGTGCTACTGTCATGAGAAACTCCTTTATCTTTGCACATTAAAGTTTTGCAACCTATGATGCATGGCAATGCTTTGAATGTTGAGCTAATTGGCACTGATTAAATAAACTAATACCTCTCTTTAAGCAAGACTACTGTGTTGCTAACTTTACCCATTAAGATAATGAGGGTGCTTCTATTTGTTAGTGTATGTTTCATCAACTAGTCCCACTATTACACTAATCTCACTCTCTCAATATATGTGCCAACATGGATGCTCGATTTTGGTGGAACTACACAAAAACATTGGGTGCTTCATTACCTCGACAATTTCCATCCTTTCCTGTCAGTCGCTAATCTGGGCTTGCTTCCTTCCTTTGTTGTCAGTCGCTTCGCTTATCTCGGCTTCCAGTCAAAGGAAATAGTAATTGATATGCTACCTCACACAGGTTGGTACTGGCCTTTATCCTGATTATTATGCTTGTCATATGTATTAGTAATTTGGTATTGTGCTATTGTTTGCCGATTTTATAAAGGAGTAACTTGGAGCCTGAACTCGCAGGCAAATCATTACATTGGGTGATTTCAGTAGAACTGGACAAAAAGATCAGATGGACAGATACTTATGCTGCTGCTATGTACTCCAAAGTTCACTCAAACAAGCATTGATGTTGACAAGAAGAAGTGCCTACATTCATTCGAGTATCAACCGGCATCAACCAGTTGTCAAACTCCAAGTATTAGGAGGGTGAACGCCAAAAATATTGCTTGGTGCATAGCCCAGAAAAAAACAGTCCAGTCTTTGGTCCCAACTTGTGCCTTTTGGTTATCGACAGATATGGTAGAGAACTGTATGGCATGGAGTCTAAAGATTCCAGACAAGTTGGTTGATGCGTATATTCATCTGGCACTTAATCAGTCTGCACGCCAGGGATGCTCCATTTTAGTTGAACTGCACAAAAACAATTGGTGGTTCATTTTCTCAACCGCCTCCTTTCTTGTCTGCAATGTAGAATTTTGGTGAGCTACAGGACCAAGATGAGCCAGTAAACTAGTTGGATGAAAGTAGTGGCCAAGTTGCTCAAACCTCCCTCGGCACGAGGCCACTATTTGAGGATAAACCTACAAGCAAAGTTCAGATTGTCTGTGCTGCCTCTTATGTACTCGAAAGTTTACTTGTACAAGCATTAATTTTAGCAAGAAGTACCTCCGACTGAACACCATTTACCAGTCTGTACCCTAGGTAATTAAAGTTCATCCATCGATGATATTGGCTGTGATCTCAAATCATTTGGACGCATAAACATACTGAACATGTGTATATCTGAATCTTTTTGTGAATTATCTATGAATATTGTTGTGTGATCTATCAATCATTTGGATGCATAGACATGCTGAACTTGTGTATATATGAATCTTTTGAGTTGTTGATTGTGAATGTTGGCTATGAATATGAATGTGTCCTGTGAACCTGAGTTTGATACGAATGTTTACCTTTTCTGTTGTACTTGTGTGCGAACTTGTTAGCATGCCTACCGTGGGATATGTGACGTGTGGGTGTGGGTGTGAACGACACACCTTCTTCTCGAGAAGAATTGCACCTGCTTTGTTAGGGTAGCAAGGACGCATCAGCTCTTTTTAATCTTTTTGCTCTGTCTTCCCCCCTCCCCCGCTCAACCCCTGCCGTCATGTTTTCGGCCTCAAAACAAACATAGTACTGCGTTGTTTTTGGTGCTTGATGAAAAATCGAGTGCTGGTTTCCGTAGGTTGGCCCGCCCAGCAAATGGGTTGCTGGTCCACCACGGACTGGGAGGCTAAAAATACAAATTATATGGTGCAGAGGCAAGTAAAAAAACGCCATCGAGAGCCATCCACTAAAAAAATTGCTCCTGATGTGCTTCTTCAGTCGTGCCGCCGGCCCCCTCTTTAATCAAGTTCGCTCGGGGATCTAGCTGGTATTATTTTTTTCCAGAGGGCGAACAAGTATCAGCTAGGTCTAGGTTTTCTTTTTTTAACATGCGTAGCCCACGACATATGGAGACAGTGGTTTCAACTTATTTTTTGAGGTCCATACCGGCCTATGGGCTTTTTCTTAAAGATTAGCAGCCCAATGTATTTTTTTAATAAAACGTAGATCTCTATTCTATTTATCTGTATATAAGAATAATAATGTTGTGTCCAATTTATGTTTTCCCTTCTAACCACATTATATATATTTATATTATTACTATTATCGTATATTTTATAGAGACTTATATATACATTATAAAAACATCCCACGTGTTATTAACTTATAAAAGTAAATGTTTAACAGAAGTTGGCAAGGAAAATCCTGGTTGTTTTTTACTCACAGGCAAGGAAAATCCTGGTGATTGCGTACAAAAGCTTGCAAAGATTTTAAGGACCAATGTAATAATAACGTGCTCATTTTTATTTTGAGCAATAACTCACTAATTTGTTAATTTTATATATAAAAAATGTGCCTCTTCGGTTTGTTTTTTGATATTAATTGCTCCTTCTAACATAACATTATATATAGAACGAGCCCAGCTAATTCATGTATTTCAAGAAAGTGCAAATGGGCTAGGATTTCTTAGAAAATATAAATGGGCCGCATTGACGCGAAATTATTTGTTCACCCAGCCCAGCAAATGGACTGTACATTCTAGAAAACATGGCTTAAATATATGCCACATTTTTGCAGGCTGACATGTGGGCCAATAGGTCGAAGCCTACGCAGGGCGTTGTCAACTTGGTCAACAAATTACTATGACATCCACGGCCATTGGATTTATATCCAACGGTCGGCATGCACCTTCAATCTCTCGTCTTCTTCCTCCAGTGTCGCAGGGACCGCCTGGTCTGGCCTTTAGTGGCTAGCGGCTCTGCTTAGCATGCATCACTGTGAAGCGCTACCCCACTGCCGGCCAGGCTATCCCTCCACCCCTCCACACCTCCTATTTTTCTCCACCGACTGCAGCCCCACGCCGCACCAGAACCAGTTATAACCCTTCTCCTCCTCTCAATCTGTGACTCCACTGCCGCGTCTTCCCATCTCCAGGCCGTTCCCATCCAGGGCCTCGCTGTCGTCCACCGCCTCGTTGCGGTCGGTGCGGCGTGGTCAACAAACAAGAGTCATAGGAAGAGGATTGTATGTGGAGAGCCTGATGGTTGGGACCCACGAGGTCCATGGTCGCACACAAGGAAAGTTCCTCCTTATTAAGCTGAAAAAAAAATTTCCTCCCCCTGACAGCTGGGACCCACTGGATGTATCTTCGTACAGAAGGAAGTGCCTCCTTGTTATGCGAAAAAAATTATTCCTCCCATTGACAGCTGGGACCCGTCGGATGTGGTGGCTGACTTGTGGGCCTACTAAGCGGCCGTGTACGCAGGGCTTTGTCAACTTAATCAACAAATGATTTCTAGCAGCTGGACCGTTGGATGTTAATCCAACAGCCATGCTCCTTCTTCAACCTCTGTTCTTGCTCCTGTCTCCCATGGGCGGCACCGCGGCAGTGCTGCCGCACACCCGAACTAGTCAAGTTTCCCACTCCTCTCCATCTGTGACTCCATTGCAGCGTCTTCCCCATCTCCGGGTCGTTCCATTCTAGGGACTCACTGTTGTCCACCGGCCTTGGTGCACTCGGCACGGTGTGATCAACATGGTCAAAAATCGAGAGTCATCGAAAGATGACTATACATGAGAGGCTGACAGTGGGGACGCACCACGCCCATGGACGCATGCATGCAACTGCATCCTTTTTACCTTGAAAAATAATCTTTTCTCCCCCTGACTGCTGGGACCCACCAGCTACATCTTCGCACGCAAGGAAGTGCGTCCATATTACGGGCGAAAAAATGATTCGCCCCCTGACTACTGGGACCCACCAGCTACATCTTCGCACGCAAGGAAGTGCCTGATAGTCGGGACCCACCTGGTCGAAGCGTACGTAGCATTGTCATTCTGGGCGCAGACGTGTATGTAGTCGTAGTAGAGGCGCTCACGTGTCATAGTAGAGGTGCGCACGTGTCGTAGTAGAGGCGCGCACTTGTCGTAGTAGAGGTGCGCACGTAGCATGTACACGTACGTACAGCGGCCAAGGTGCAAGAAAGTAAATATGGCCACGTACATACATACGGGCGGGGTCTCAAACACCTACTCGCGCATACATACGGCCAGGGCTCATGTACATGGCTGGATCGGAACAGAGAAATTGTGTCGTCGTCATGTTCATAGGGAGCCAACCGGCTGGGTCTGAATGGAATGCGTCGTCGTGTTCATCGAGAGGGCTTGGACGGAACAACCGATGGAAACGAGGACTGGCGTACCATAGAACAGAGGAAACGACCTTGTGTTCGACCGGCCACGGTCGAAATGGTATCCTATTCATTGGGAGGGGTCTGGCGTACCACAAAATGGAGGAAATGGTCGAAACAGGGTCCTGTTGATCGGGATGAGTGTGGCGTACCACAAAATGGAGGAAACGGACTTGTGTTGGAGCGCTACGGTCGAAACGGGGGTCCTGTTCATCGGGACAGGTGTGGCATACCACAAAACGGGACTCCACGGGATACTGTTCATCTCCACCGTCGACCTCCTCCAGCATCCACGGGCTACTGTTCATCCACCGTCGACCTCCTCCAGCCTCCACCTGCAACTGTTCATCCACGGGCTCCTGTTCATCAAGCCTCCATCGCACGCTCCTCCACTGGCAACTGTTCAACCAGCCTGAGGGAGTCCTGGATTAGGGGGTGTCCGGATAGCCGAACTATCACCTTTAGCCGGACTCCTGGACTATGAAGATACAAGATTTAAGACTTTGTCCCGTGTCCGGATGGGACTTTCCTTGGCGTGGAAGGAAAGCTTGGCAATATGGATATGTAGATCTCCTACCATTGTAACCGACTCTGTGTAACCCTAACCCTCTTCGGTGCCTATATAAATCGAAGGGTTTTAGTCCATAGGACGAACAACAATCATACCATAGGCTAGCTTCTAGGGTTTAGCCTCTCTGATCTCGTGGTAGATCTACTCTTGTACTACCCATATCATCAATATTAATCAAGCAGGAGTAGGGTTTTACCTCCATCGAGAGGGCTCGAACCTGGGTAAAAACATCGTGTCCCTTGTCTCTTGTTACCATCCGCCTAGACACACAGTTCAGGACCCCTTACCCGAGATCCACCGGTTTTGACACCGACATTGGTGCTTTCATTGAGAGTTCCTCTATGTCGTCATCTTTAGGCCCGATGGCTCCTTCGATCGTCAACAACGATGCGGTCCAGTGTGAGACTTTTCTCCCCGGACAAATCTCCGTATTCGGCGGCTTTGCACTGCGGGCCAATTCGCTTGGCCATCTGGAGCAGATTGAAAGCTACGCCCCTGGCCATCAGGTCAGATTTGGAAGTTTGAACTACACGGCTGATGTCCGCGGAGACTTGATCTTCGACGGGTTCGAGCCACAGCCAAGCGCGTCGCACTATCATGATGGGCATGATTTAGCTCTGCCGCCGAACAGTGCCCTGGAGGCCGCACCAGTGTCCGCTCCGACCCTTAGCTCAGAGCCGACTGCGCCGATCGAGGATGGGTGGCTGGACACCGCCTCGGGGGCTACTATCTCTACGGTGATTGAGCCAAACACCAACCCTGTCTTTTGCAAGGCTCGTGACTCCAAGGTGTCGGACTCCTCTCCGGACTCCGAACCTTCTGTGCCCCTGCCAATCGAATCCGATTGGGCGCCAGTCATGGAGTTCACCGCCGCGGACATCTTTTAGCACTCGCCCTTTGGCGACATCATGAATTCACTAAAGTATCTCTCTTTATCAGGAGAGCCCGGGCCGGACTATGGTCAGGAAGGTTGGGATGTGGACGACGAAGAAATTCAAAGCCCACCCACCACCCACTTCGTAGCCAGTGTCGATGATTTAACCGACATGCTCGACTTCGACTCCGAAGACATCGACGGTATGGCCGACGATGCAAAAGATGACCAAGAACCAGCGCCTACAGCGCACTGGAAGGCCACCTCATCATACGACATTTACATGGTGGACATCCCAAAAGATGGGAACGGCGATGGAACAACAGAGGATGACCCCTCCAAGAAACAACCTAAGCGCCGACATCAGCAGCGCCGCTCTAAATCCCGCCACAGCAAAAACGGTGATTCTGGCACGGGAGACAATAACACCCCGGAAAGTGCCGAAGACAACCCCCTCCAGCAGGATTCAGCACAGGAGGATGGAGAAGCCATCCCTCATGAGAGAGTGGTAGACAGAGAGGTAGAGGACGATAATTACATGCCTCCCTCCGAAGACGAGGCAAGCCTCGACGACGACGAATTTGTCGTGCCTGAGGATCCCGTCGAACAGGAGCATTTCAAACGCAGGCTTATGGCCACGGCAAGTAGCCTCAAGAAAAAGCAGCAACAGCTTAGAGCTGATCAAGATTTGCTAGCTGATAGATGGACTGAAGTCCTTGCGGCTGAAGAGTACGAACTCGAACGCCCCTCCAAGATCTACCCAAAATGCAGGCTGCTACCCCGATTAGAGGAGGAAGCACTCAAACCTACATCACCAGCGTGGGATGCGGACAACCGGCCACCTCGTGGCCGCGACAGAGAGGCCTCTCGGCCCTCCACTCAAGCCGCACCCCGGCGTCGCTCAAAAAATACCAAGGCATGGGGAAGTGCGCCAGACCTGCGAGACATATTGGAGGAGAAGGCAAGGCAAACAAGATCGATCTACGGATCGCGTGGGCACCTCACTACACGTGATGACAACCGTCATGCCAGATACAGCAAATCCGGCCGGGCCGAACACAGCAGACAAAGCCCATTTGAGCTACGTCGTGATATAGCCGAATACAGAGGCACCGCACACCCACTATGCTTCACAGACAAAGTGATGGATCATCAAATCCCTGAGGGTTTCAAACCCGTAAACATTGAATCTTACGATGGCACAACAGATCCTGCGGTCTGGATCAAGGACTATCTCCTTAATATCCACATGGCCCGCGGTGATGATCTACACGCCATCAAATACCTCCCACTCAATCTTAAAGGACCAGCTCGGCATTGGCTTAACAGCTTGCCAGCGGAGTCAATTGGTTGTTGGGAAGACCTGGAAGCCACATTCCTCGACAATTTCTGTCACACCCTAGCTAGTCATGCATCAGAGTGTGTGCATCATGTTTAAATTTTCCATTTAATCTGAAATGGGGATTTGTGAAACCCTCAGAATCATTTTTGAAAATGACCCAAATAAAAATTTCTCCAAAAGGGTCCAAGAAAATGCTCATGTTGCTCTCTGAAAATATTGGACAGAGATAAAAATCAAACCAATATTTTTAAGAGCTCATAGGTATTTATTTTGGGCATTTGGAATTAATGCATAATTAATTGCATTGGAAATATATTATTTATATATATTAATATATGTCCAAATATTATGCCATTTATAAAGGTGCTCTGGAATTATATATCTAGCTCCTGCAAAAATTGGCATAAGTTAAATAAATGATTTAATATTTTATTTAAATCAAAACAAATGTCAGAAATTAGAAAAAGAAAAATAAATAAAAGAAAGAAGCTTACCTGGGCTCCTCCCTGTGCAGCCCAGCCAGCTGGCCGGCCCAGCCAGCAGGCGGCCCAGCCCGTCTCCCTCCTCTGTCGTCTTCGTCCCGACAGAGGGAGGGGAGTGTGGCCGGCGCGCGCGCGCGCCACCGCGCCACGCCACCTGCTCGCCTGCCTGCCTGCCCTCCCCTCCTCGCTCGATGCCCCGGACGACGCCACGCCTCCCCCCTGCTCTCTCTCACTCTCCCTCGGTTCTTCCCTCCTCTCCCTCGCTCTCTCTCTCACACGGGCGAACACCACCCTCGCCGCCGTTCCCCATAGCAGCCGTCACCGGCCACCCCTCGCTCCCCCGACTAGCTCAGGAGCTCCACCTCGACCCCCTCTTCCTCCCCACCGATCCACGGGTCTCCGGAAGCCCTGCATCGCCGCCTACGTCGCCGTTCCCCTCCTCGGCCACCGGAGGTCATCGCCGTCGATTCGCTGCACTCCGGCTGTCCCCGAGCCCGCTAACCATCCCTGCAGCTCCGCGGTGAGCACTGACTCGATTCCCCCTCGCCCCGTCGTCCCTAGCCTCCTGTAGCTGCCGCCCCCTTGAGCTCCGAAGCTCGACGCCGCCGGCGATGTCGCCGTCGTGGCCACGGTCACGGTAGCGCCCAACCGAGCACACCCATGCCCTCACCGCACCGCGTAGAAGCCGTAGGTGCCAACCCCGCATCCCCGCAGCCGTTGTAGCCTCGACCCCGAGCTCAACCGAGCTCCGGCAGCCGCCACGGTCGTCGCCGTCGTCGGTACAGGCCACCCCAGGCACGGCCACCACCACCACTCGACGCGCGGGAGCAAGAGCTCTCCAACGAGCCCAAGCACGGCCTCGCCCGTGCCCTGTAGCGCGATCCCGCATCGCGCCGCCGTCTCGGGCCTCGCCGGCGTCATGTCGCCGGTGGGTTTGAC
>NC_057795.1:433988513-434100991 GCF_018294505.1 Triticum aestivum | reverse complement strand
GCGCTAACCACTGTTAGTTAACCCCCTGACACTGACCAGTGGGCCCCAGCGCCACTAATCCCTAATTAGGATTAATTTAACCCTGTTAAACCCCCTTGTCACTGACGTGTGGACCCCACACGTCAGGTTTGACCCCAGCCAGCCGCAGTTGACCACTGACGTCATGCTGACGTCATGCTAGCGCAATATTTATATTTCTGGATTTAATTTAAATCAGGAAATTCCAGAATATTATTCAAACTTCAAAAATTCATAACTTTTATTCTGTAACTCCAAATTGGACAAATTATATATGAAAAATGATCAGAAAAATCCAATCTATCCATCTGTACTATTTTCATGCATGATCAAACAAGTTAAATTGATGTTTTAAGCAGAACAAGGAAAAGCACTTTAAAAGGCCATGCTTGAGTTTGAAATTTGAATCTTTGATTCAAATTTGTTCAAACCCTTCTGGTCTTAGTTGCATTAGCCCAACACACTCATATTGCCATGTTTCATGCCTGCATCATATTGTTGCACATTGTTTGTTGATGGTTGTGTATCGGTGTCCTTTGCGACAGGTTCTGCCTCCGAGGAGTACCGTGATTACCCTAACGAAGAACCGTATCAGTGCATCGAACCATCAGGCAAGCAACCAACCATTTGATCATATCAATACAATCCCATGTTCTCGCTCCTGCTCTCTTTTACTGCATTAAGACAACGCGTTTCAAACTGCTGTGTGCTACGGTAGTTGAACCCATTTCCTCCGCATGACCTGTCATTGCCACAGTAACTAGATGAAACCCACTAGCATGTGTAGGAGTTGTTTGAGCCATATGTATGTGTTGTTCCTACCTTGCTATGCCTGCTATGCTTAGAGTCGTGTCAGGTCTGGTTCATCTGGGTGATGGGCTAGAGTGAAATGATTATGTCGGTAATGAGAGTGGTGTGGTGAACACGATTTGGTAAAGGTATCGATGAGAGGCCATGTAGGAGTACATGGTGGGTTGTTTCATTGAAGCCGACCTTAAGCACTGAGATCTGTATGTGTGATTTAAGAATCAGCTACTACCATGCATTGGGCCCGAAACCAATGGACCCTCTCGGCTTCTTATTCACCCTAGTTCTCCGTCCAGGAGTTGCAAGTAGTTTCTGGTGTTTGTAGCCTACTGGAGGCCGTGGACAGCGCTGACCGTAGGGGTGGGCTGTGATGCGGTAGGTACGTGGCACGGTGTACCGAATACCCGTTAGGTATCTCGGGAAACCTGTTCACATCGTTCGGGGCCATATGGGAAACCTCGGCCGGACTCCCTGCGGATGGAACCTGGATAGGTGATAAACCTGGATTGGAGGCTTAGGTGATTAGGTAGGTCGTGGCCGACACCCACATTGGGTTTCCGCTTGAAGGTTACCGAGTACATGTCGTGTAAACGACGGTAAGTGGTGAGAGCGTGTATGAAGAAGTACACCCCTGCAGGGTTAACATGATCTATTCGAATAGCCGCGTCCGCGGTCAAGGACTACTTGGTTGCCTATACAGTTCATAGACAAGTAAATGGAAACTACTAAAAGCCTCAAGATAAGTGTGAGTGCCGAGGATGGCTCTTCCGTAGGAAGACGGAGGTGGATCCTCGGTAGTGTATTGAAGTGGTGAGTAGTGGACTCGTGTGCGCAAAACCATTTCAAGTTGGAGTATCGTAGGATAGCCTAGCCAACAGTCAAAGCTGGCTTGCTGCAATAACCCCACCAACCCTTCTTGATAATATGCATGTATGTAGGATCTGATGTAAGACTTGCTGAGTACCTTTGTACTCATGTTGCTATAATCTACATTTTTACAGAAGTCGCTGCAACCCCTTCTGATGGGTTCTATGTAGACGTTGACATCAACGAGTAGGCTAAAGGCCCAGGTGGTGATCCTGAGCTTGTGAAGGACCATGTAGTATAGCTAGGCTTTCCAAGCCTCTTTTATTTTACTAGTTGTCTGTACTCAGACAAGTTACTTCCGCTGCTAGTTTGTATGACTGTATGACTTGAATGTTGGGTCGTGAGACCCGTACCTTTGTGTATGTTATGTATGGCTCCCTGAGCCTTAAATAAAGTACTTGTGTCGTAGAGTCATGTTGTGATGCTTCGTTGTATTTGCACATATCGAGCATATTGTGTGTATGATTGAAATGCTTGGTATGTGTGGGATCTGACTATCTAGTTGTTTATCTTTAGTAGCCTCTCTTACCGGGAAATGTCTCCTAGTGTTACCGCTGAGCCATGGTAGCTTGCTACTGCTCTGGAACACTTAGGCTGGCCGGCATGTGTCCTTCTTCGTTCCTGTGTCTGTCCCTTCGGGGAAATGTCACGCTTTGAGTACCGGAGTCCTGTTAGCCCGCTACAGCCCGGTTTACCGGAGTCCTGCTAGCCCAATGCTACAGCCCGGACCCACTTGCTGATGACCGACACGTTCGAAGCTGGGTCATGGATGCATGTCCCTGTAAGTCTGTGCCACTTTGGGTTTACGACTAGTCATGTCAGCCCGGGCTCCTTATCATATGGATGCTAGCGACACTTTCATATACATGAGCCAAAAGGCGCAAACGGTCCCGGGCAAAGGTAAGGCGACACCCGTGGGGATACCGTGTGTGAGGCTGCAAAGTGATATGAGGTGTTACCGGCTAGATCGATGTGACATCGAGTCGGGGTCCTGACAGCGTTGGCATCAGAGCCGGACTGCCTGTAGGTTCTCCAAGCCAAACTGGTCGATGTTGAGTCTAGAAATTCTTTAGTTATATGTAGGGGAATTGTTTGTGCGTTGGAACGTAAGGCTCTTTTTACTCCTTTATCTAATGACATTCTGATCTGAGTCAGTCCATTCTTCCACCGGGGGTTAAGGAATTAGGATCTATTCTCTCTATCAGGATCACGTGTTACTAATCAGTAGTACCTTATAAGTTTGATGGATACAAGCCTAGTTCAGTTCTACTACCACATTATGTTGTTAGAATGGATTCAGAACTTTGATATGATGATGTTGAGTGTGTACGAAATCCTTTGTCAAATGTCTCAAATCCTTCTTGAGCATTTACAGCTGTTATGCTGCCGAAATTTTGCTAGAAATTCTAATGCCTTTGCATTATGATTGTGCTTTCAGATGGCCACTCGCGACCTCAATCAAGTGGTTCGCCTGACTCGATGCCTAGATGTACCCGGCCATACTGCCAAGTTGGTCAGGGTAATGACTGAGGCTGGATACCGTTGGTATCCTGAGTACACGGTCGAAGAGCAATTTCGGGACTTCAATCAAAGCCAGTATCTCTGCACTGTCAGGATATTTCCATCTTATCCTGGATCCACCGAGCCTCTTCACTGCTCCTATGGACTCGGGGTTACTATTGAGATGGCTGTGCAGGACGCCGCCTACTCTATGATGACCATTATGCGAGTCAGATCTGGACTATTTCGGGACTCTGATTTCCGGTATATGCCAGGATCACTTCCGGGAGCACAAGGGTATCTCCAGGCTATCTATGCTGACCCCACCCAGGAGGATTCACGGACTCGCACCACTGCTGAGATGCTCGAGGATAAGGACCGTGAAAATCGGGCCTTGAGGTTAGAGCTCTTCAATACCCGTGCTGACCACTGGGCCACTTTGACTCGGTTCGCACCGGCGGTGCAAGCTGGATTTTCAGATATGCGCGATCTCTATCCTGTGAGATCTGCTCTGCCAGACGTGATGGGTTGGCGTGATGTAGGAGGCATCACCCCACCTCGCGGTCCCCGCAGGCCACCGTCTGTTGGTCCAAGGCCTCATCCTAGCCCCTATGGTCCACAAGCTCCGCGAGATCGTCTGTTTCCGGATGATCATGTTGAGCTTCCAGGCTATGGAGGTGACTTCTACGAGGACTACTACGGATCGGTCTGAGTTAGCGGTAGTATCACTAGTTCGCACTAGCTGTGCCGTCTATCGTCCCGCGTGACTAGTGGGATATGACCTAGTTTGTACTCTTTCCGGAGGAGTAGAAAAATAATGTATAGGAGCTTGGGATGCCTCCGATGAGATGTAATCCTCCTCTCACCGTAATAGTACTTTGTTTGGTCTTGTACTAAACCCTGTATGGTGTGTATGACGATGGAATAAAGAAGCAGTTTCTGTATCTACCATGTCATACGGATGATCATCTTGCATTTCGAGTTATTCCTTACATTTTATATCCTATGTCGGAATTTTATCATCCTGACTAAATCATTGTCTTGTTTACCTAGGATGGTCAACACGCGCACTAACCCTGCTCCTCAAGAGCAGGCCGAAGGCAGTGAAGTCAGGGATGCAAATCTGCCTCATCCTCCTTCCCTAGCCGAGGTTATGATGGAAGCTGAGAGAAACAAGCGGGAGACCAACCGTTTGTTGGAGCGTATTGAACAGAACACAGGACACCATCAGAGGACTAATTTGGTGTCACTCAGTGATTTTATCAAATTGCATCCACCCACGTTCCACCACTCCGTCGAGCCTCTCGACGCTGATGACTGGCTTCGCAGTATCGCTCACAAACTGCGTTCCGCGCTGGTAGCGGAGGCTGACAAGGTCACCTTTGCTGCATATCATCTTGAAGGCCCCGCCAGTCTATGGTGGGAGAATTATGGAGCTATGCGCCCGGCGGGCCATGTCACTACTTGGGCTGAATTCAGCGAGGCTTTCCGTGAACATCACATTCCGGAGGGTCTCATGGACCGTAAACGTGAAGAATTTTGCAGTTTCACCCAAGGCCGACTTTCTGTGGATGCTTACAGCAGGGAGTTTGGTAATCTCGCACGGTATGCAACTGAGGAAGTGTCTACTGATGCCAAGAAGCAAGCAAGGTTCCGTAAGGGGCTTAGTCCTGAGCTTCACCGCGACCTCCGTCTGCATGAGTGCACATCTTTTCAGAAACTTGTCAACAAGGCCATTAGTGCTGAAACTGGTCAGACTGATTATGACGCAACACGCAAGCATGGCCATGATATGGGTTCCTCATCCGGTGCTGGTCCTCAGAAGCGCCGCGTGTGAGTACCCAACACCGCCCTGCCACCCAGGTTCACACCGAGGCCACCTTTCCAGGCGCCTCGCCCGGTTCAACAGTCTGCTCCAGCCAAGCCCTATGGGGGTCCAACTAACAATGCTCCTCCACGTACCAGTTCCGTGACTTGTTTCAAGTGTGGGGAATCTGGCCATTATATGCGTGAATGTCCCCAGACTAACCCCAACCAGTCTGCTAAAGCTGTTGGCCGTGGCAAGCCGACAGGAAAAATATTCCACGCCAAGCCGGTCACCGCCTCACGTGGCCATGTCAACTGTATCTTTGCCGAAGAAGCTCAAGAGGATCCCAACGTCGTTCTCGGTACGCTTCTTGTTAATTGCCACCCGGCATCTGTTCTTTTCGATACAGGAGCCTCTCATTCTTTTATATCCGAAAATTATGCTCGTTTGCATAACGTCGCGTTCGGTGATATGCCAACCTCTATGGTAATTCAAACTCCGGGATCCAAATGGCAAACTTCTAGAGTAAGCCATGGAAATGAAATCCAAGTCGACAGACTTGTTTTCCTCGCGTCTTTGATAGCCCTTAAATCTTCAGATATTAATATCATTTTGGGTATGGACTGGATGTCACCTCATCATGCCCAAATTGATTGCTTCTCTAGAACTGTTCAACTCACCCATCCTTCGGGGAAGATAGTCAATGTCTTGACCCGAATAGCCAAGCGACAATTATATTCTCTTAACGCCAGCCCTTTGCCAGACCTTGAGGATGTTCCGGTAGTCCGTGACTTCCCGGATGTCTTCCCAGAGGAATTGCCAGGTGTTCCACCTGACAGGGATGTTGAGTTCATAATAGACCTCATTCCAGGAACCGTTCCGATTGCTAGAAGACCTTATAAGATGGCACCACTAGAACTAGCCGAGCTTAAGAAACAACTCGATGAGTCCTTGAAAAAGGGTTTCATCCGACCTAGCTCATCTCCGTGGGCTTGCCCCGTCCTATTCGTCAAGAAGAAGGATGGTACGGACCGGATGGTTGTAGATTATCGACCTGTCAATTTGGTCACAATCAAGAACAAATATCCGCTCCCCAGGATCAACGACCTGTATGATCAGCTCGCTGGATCCTCAGTCTTCTCCAAGATGGATTTGAGGTTGGGCTACCATCAAATCAAAATCAGAAACGGGGACATTCCTAAAACGGCCTTTGTTACTCGTTATGGCCAATACGAGTACACTGTCATGTCCTTCGGTTTAACCAACGCTCCAGCCACCTTTTCTCGGTTAATGAACTCAATCTTCATGGAGTATCTGGATAAATTCGTCGTAGTTTATCTCGATGATATACTCATCTACTCCAAGAACGAGGAAGAACATGCCGAACATCTAAGGCTAGTGTAGAAGAAACTTCGAGAGCATCGCCTTTATGCCAAATTTTCTAAATGTGAATTCTGGTTGTCAGAAGTGACCTATCTGGGTCATGTAATATCTGGTAAAGGTATTGCTGTTAACCCTGAGCGAGTTCAAGCCGTCCTTAATTGGACTCCACCTGAATCGGTCAAGCAAGTTCGGAGTTTTCTAGGCTTAGCGAGCTATTGTCGTCGCTTTGTCGAGAACTTCTCCAAAGTTGCCAAACCTCTAACCGAACTCCTCAAGAAAGATAAGAAGTTCGAATGGACTCCACAGTGTGAGCACAGCTTTCAGGAACTGAAAAGACGCCTGACCTCTGCTCCCGTATTGGTACCGCCAGACTTCTCCAAGGACTTTGTTATCTACTGCGATGCCTCGCGACAAGGACTAGGTTGCATTCTCATGCAAGATCGACACGTAATCGCCTACGCTTCACGGCAATTGCACCCACATGAGGAGAATTATCCTACTCATGATCTAGAGCTTGCAGCTGTAGTCTATGCCCTTAAAACCTGGCGACATTACCTCCTCGGTAATCGTTGCGAAATATTCACTGATCACCAAAGTCTGAAGTACATTTTCACCCAACCGGATCTGAATCTCAGGCAAAGACGTTGGGTTGAATTGATCACAGACTTCGACCTAGGAATAACCTACACCCCAGGGAAAGCCAACGTCATGGCTGATGCGCTAAGTCGTAAATCTTATTGTAACAACCTGATGTTACAACAAAGTCAACCGCTTCTCCATGAGGAATTTCGGAAGCTTAACCTTCACATTGTTCCTCAAGGTTTTCTTTCCACCTTGGTAGCAAAACCTACCCTTACGGATCAGATTATCAAAGCACAGAAGGTAGATCCGGGAATTTCCCGCATCAAGAGAAACATCCAGAAAGGAATTGCGAATTGCTTCTCCATTAATGATCAAGGGGTCGTATACTTCGGTAATCGACTAGTGGTTCCCAAAGTGCGAAACCTGAGACGATTGATCCTTAAGGAAGCTCATGAATCTCCTCTCACCATTCATCCCGGTAGTACTAAGATGTATCAGGACCTACGCCAGAGGTTCTGGTGGACTAGGATGAAGAGAGAAATTGCTCAGTATATTGCTAATTGCGACGTCTGTCGCCGTGTAAAAGCAGAGCATCAACGGCCTGCTGGCACCCTTCAACCCTTAGCTATTCCTGAATGGAAATGGGATAAAATTGGTATGGATTTCATTACCGGTTTTCCCAGGACCAAGAGAGGGAATAATGCTATCTTCGTCGTAGTCGATCGTCTTTCCAAAGTAGCCCATTTCTTACCTGTTCGTGAGAGTATAACCGCTAGTCAGCTGGCAGACTTATACATCTCCCGAATAGTGTCCCTCCATGGTGTTCCTTTGGAAATTAACTCGGATCGAGGAAGTCTTTTCACCTCTCGATTTTGGGAAAGTTTCCAAAATGCTATGGGAACCCGTCTCTCCTTCAGCACCGCTTTCCACCCTCAGTCGAGTGGTCAAGTGGAACGCGTCAACCAGATTCTAGAAGACATGCTTCGAGCCTCTGTTATCTCTTTTGGAATGGACTGGGAGAAGTGCCTTCCATTTGCCGAATTCGCTTACAACAACAGCTATCAATCTAGCTTGGGTAAAGCCCCTTTTGAAGTTCTCTATGGACGACGGTGTCGAACACCCCTTAACTGGTCAGAGACCGGGGAAAGACAATTCTTTGGCCCGGATATGATTCAGGAAGCAGAAGAACAAGTTCGCATCGTTCGTGAAAAGTTGAAAACAGCCCAATCTCGTCAAAAGAGTCAATATGACCGAAAACATAAGGCTATGACTTTCGAGATTGACGAGAAGGCTTATCTTCGGGTCACCCCTCTGAAGGGAACCCATCGTTTCGGTATCAAAGGCAAATTGGCTCCTCGTTACATTGGACCTTTTCGCATTCTCGCCAAACGAGGAGAAGTTGCCTACCAGTTGGAACTACCTCCGCATCTCTCCAGAGTCCACGATGTCTTCCACGTTTCTCAACTCAGGCGTTGCTTCTCGGATCCTATCCATGAAGTGGACCACGAAACGCTTGATCTCCAAGATAATCTTACATATCGAGAGTACCCCATTCGTATCCTCGATCGGGCCGAACGTACCACCCGACGTCATAATATCAAGTTTCTCAAAGTTCAATGGTCGCACCATTCTGAGGATGAAGCAACCTGGGAAAGGGAGGATCGTCTTCGACTCGAGTATCCCGCCTTCTTCCCGGAGGAACCCAAATCTCGGGACGAGATTCTTTTGAGTGGGGTGAGTTGTCACACCCTAGCTAGTCATGCATCAGAGTGTGTGCATCATGTTTAAATTTTCCATTTAATCTGAAATGGGGATTTGTGAAACCCTCAGAATCATTTTTGAAAATGACCCAAATAAAAATTTCTCCAAAAGGGTCCAAGAAAATGCTCATGTTGCTCTCTGAAAATATTGGACAGAGATAAAAATCAAACCAATATTTTTAAGAGCTCATAGGTATTTATTTTGGGCATTTGGAATTAATGCATAATTAATTGCATTGGAAATATATTATTTATATATATTAATATATGTCCAAATATTATGCCATTTATAAAGGAGCTCTGGAATAATATATCTAGCTCCTGCAAAAATTGGCATAAGTTAAATAAATGATTTAATATTTTATTTAAATCAAAACAAATGTCAGAAATTAGAAAAAGAAAAATAAATAAAAGGGAGAAGCTTACCTGGGCTCCTCCCTGTGCAGCCCAACCAGCTGGCCGGCCCAGCCAGCAGGCGGCCCAGCCCGTCTCCCTCCTCTGTCGTCTTCGTCCCGACAGAGGGAGGGGAGTGTGGCCGGCGCGCGCGTGCCACCGCGCCACGCCACCTGCTCGCCTGCCTGCCTGCCCTCCCCTCCTCGCTCGATGCCCCGGACGACGCCACGCCTCCCCCCTGCTCTCTCTCACTCTCCCTCGGTTCTTCCCTCCTCTCCCTCGCTCTCTCTCTCACACGGCCGAACACCACCCTCGCCGCCGTTCCCCATAGCAGCCGTCACCGGCCACCCCTCGCTCCCCCGACTAGCTCAGGAGCTCCGCCTCGACCCCCTCTTCCTCCCCACCGATCCACGGGTCTCCGGAAGCCCTGCATCGCCGCCTGCATCGCTGTTCCCCTCCTCGGCCACCGGAGGTCATCGCCATCGATTCGCTGCACTCCGGTCGTCCCCGAGCCCGCTAACCATCCCTGCAGCTCCACGGTGAGCCACTGACTCGATTCCCCCTCGCCCCGTCGTCCCTAGCCTCCTGTAGCTGCCGCCCCCTTGAGCTCCGAAGCTCGACGCCGCCGGCGATGTCGCCGTCGTGGCCACGGTCACCGTAGCGCCCAACCGAGCACACCCACGCCCTCACCGCACCGCGTAGAAGCCGTAGGTGCCAACCCCGCATCCCCGCAGCCGTTGTAGCCTCGACCCCGAGCTCAACCGAGCTCCGGCAGCCGCCACGGTCGTCGCCGTCGTCGGTACAGGCCACCCCAGGCACGGCCACCACCACCACTCGACGCGTGGGAGCAAGAGCTCTCCAACGAGCCCAAGCACGGCCTCGCCCGTGCCCTGTAGCGCGATCCCGCATCGCGCAGCCGTCTCGGGCCTCGCCGGCGTCATGTCGCCGGTGGGTTTGACCCACCTTGACCACGGCAGGATCCCCCCCCCCTGAGTCCCTGACAGGTGGGCCCAGCCCTGTAGCTAATTAGGATTAGCGCTAACCACTGTTAGTTAACCCCCTGACACTGACCAGTGGGCCCCAGCGCCACTAATCCCTAATTAGGATTAATTTAACCCTGTTAAACCCCCCTGTCACTGATGTGTGGACCCCACACGTCAGGTTTGACCCCAGCCAGCCGCAGTTGACCACTGACGTCATGCTGACGTCATGCTGGCGCAATATTATATTTCTGGATTTAATTTAAATCAGGAAATTCCAGAATATTATTTAAACTTCAAAAATTCATAACTTTTATTCTGTAACTCCAAATTGGACAAATTATATATGAAAAATGATCAGAAAAATCCAATCTATCCATCTGTACTATTTTCATGCATGATCAAACAAGTTAAATTGATGTTTTAAGCAGAACAAGGAAAAGCACTTTAAAAGGCCATGTTTGAGTTTGAAATTTGAATCTTTGATTCAAATTTGTTCAAACCCTTCTGGTTTTAGTTGCATTAGCCCAACACACTCATATTGCCATGTTTCATGCATGCATCATATTGTTGCACATTGTTTGGTGATGGTTGTGTATCGGTGTCCTTTGCGACAGGTTCTGCCTCCGAGGAGTACCGTGATTACCCTAACGAAGAACCGTATCAGTGCATCGAACCATCAGGCAAGCAACCAACCATTTGATCATATCGATACAATCCCATGTTCTCGCTCCTGCTCTCTTTTACTGCATTAAGACAACGCGTTTCAAACTGCTGTGTGCTACGGTAGTTGAACCCATTTCCTCTGCATGACCTGTCATTGCCACAGTAACTAGATGAAACCCACTAGCATGTGTAGGAGTTGATTGAGCCATATGTATGTGTTGTTCCTACCTTGCTATGCCTGCTATGCTTAGAGTCGTGTCAGGTCTGGTTCATCTGGGTGATGGGCTAGAGTGAAATGATTATGTCGGTAATGAGAGTGGTGTGGTGAACACGATTTGGTAAAGGTATCGATGAGAGGCCATGTAGGAGTACATGGTGGGTTGTTTCATTGAAGCCGACCTTAAGCACTGAGATCTGTATGTGTGATTTAAGAATCAGCTACTACCATGCATTGGGCCCGAAACCAATGGACCCTCTCGGCTTCTTATTCACCCTAGTTCTCCGTCCAGGAGTTGCAAGTAGTTTCTGGTGTTTGTAGCCTACTGGAGGCCGTGGACAGCGCTGACCGTAGGGGTGGGCTGTGATGCGGTAGGTACGTGGCACGGTGTACCGAATACCCGTTAGGTATCTCGGGAACCCTGTTCACATCGTTCGGGGCCGTATGGGAAACCTCGGCCGGACTCCCTGCGGATGGAACCTGGATAGGCGATAAACCTGGACTGGAGGCTTAGGTGATTAGGTAGGTCGTGGCCGACACCCACGTTGGGCTTCCGCTTGAAGGTTGCCGAGTACATGTCGTGTAAACGACGGTAAGTGGTGAGAGCGTGTATGAAGAAGTACACCCCTGCAGGGTTAACATGATCTATTCGAATAGCCGCGTCCGCGGTAAAGGACTACTTGGTTGCCTATACAGTTCATAGACAAGTAAATGGAAACTACTAAAAGCCTCAAGATAAGTGTGAGTGCCGAGGATGGCTCTTCCGTAGGAAGACGGAGGTGGATCCTCGGTAGTGTATTGAAGTGGTGAGTAGTGGACTCGTGTGCGCAAAACCATTTCAAGTTGGAGTATCGTAGGATAGCCTAGCCAAGAGTCAAAGCTGGCTTGCTGCAATAACTCCACCAACCCTTCTTGATACTATGCATGTATGTAGGATCTGATGTAAGTCTTGCTGAGTACCTTTGTACTCATGTTGCTATAATCTACATTTTTACAGAAGACGCTGCAACCCCTTCTGATGGGTTCTATGTAGACGTTGACATCAACGAGTAGGCTAAAGACCCAGGTGGTGACCCTGAGCTTGTGAAGGACCATGTAGTATAGCTAGGCTTTCCAAGCCTCTTTTATTTTACTAGTTGTCTGTACTCAGACAAGTTACTTCCGCTGCTGGTTTGTATGACTGTATGACTTGTATGTTGGGTCGTGAGACCCGTACCTTTGTGTATGTTATGTATGGCTCCCTGAGCCTTAAATAAAGTACTTGTGTCGTAGAGTCATGTTGTGATGCTTCGTTGTATTTGCACATATCGAGCATATTGTGTGTATGATTGAAATGCTTGGTATGTGTGGGATCTGACTATCTAGTTGTTTATCTTTAGTAGCCTCTCTTACCGGGAAATGTCTCCTAGTGTTACCGCTGAGCCATGGTAGCTTGCTACTGCTCTGGAACACTTAGGCTGGCCGGCATGTGTCCTTCTTCGTTCCTGTGTCTGTCCCTTCGGGGAAATGTCACGCTTTGAGTACCGGAGTCCTGTTAGCCCGCTACAGCCCGGTTTACCGGAGTCCTGCTAGCCCAGTGCTACAGCCCGGACCCACTTGCTGATGACCGACACGTTCGAAGCTGGGTCATGGATGCCTGTCCCTGTAAGTCTGTGCCACTTTGGGTTTACGACTAGTCATGTCAGCCCGGGCTCCTTATCATATGGATGCTAGCGACACTTTCATATACGTGAGCCAAAAGGCGCAAACGGTCCTGGGCAAAGGTAAGGCGACACCCGTGGGGATACCGTGCGTGAGGCCGCAAAGTGATATGAGGTGTTACCGGCTAGATCGATGTGACATCGAGTCGGGGTCCTGACAATTTCCAGGGCACCTATGTGCAACCACCAGACGCCGATGACCTAAGCCACATAATTCAGCAGCCAGAGGAATCGGCCAGACAATTCTGGACACGGTTCCTAACCAAGAAAAATCAAATCGTCGACTGTCTGGATGCAGAGGCCCTTGCAGCCTTCAAACATAACATCTGCGACGAGTGGCTTGCCCGGCACCTAGGACAGGAAAAGCCGAAATCCATGGCAGCCCTCAAAACACTCATGACCCGCTTTTGCGCGGGAGAAGACAGCTGGCTAGCTCGTAGTAACAACATGACCAAGAGCCCTCGTAATTCGGATACCAAGGACAGCAATGGCAGGTCACGTCGCAACAAGCACAAGAGCCGCATTAATGGCGATAATGCTGAGGATACGGCAGTCAATGTTGGATTCAGAGGCTCTAAACCCGGTCAGCGGAAAAAGCCATTCAAAAGAAATACTCCGGGCCCGTCCAATTTGGACCGAATACTCGATCGCTCGTGCCAGATACACGGCACCCCCGAAAAACCAGCCAACCACACTGTAGGTGTCAAAACTGGTGGATCTCGGGTAGGGGGTCCCGAACTGTGTGTCTAGGCGGATGGTAATAGGAGAAAAGGGACACGATGTTTTACCCAGGTTCGGGCCCTCTTGATGGAGGTAAAACCCTACATCCTGCTTGATTAATATTGATGATGTGTGTTACAATAGTGGATCTACCACGAGATCAAGGAGGCTAAACCCTAGAACCTAGCCTATGGTATGATTCTTGTTCGTCCTATGGACTACAGCCATCCGGTTTATATAGACACCGGAGAGGGCAAGGGTTACACAGAGTCGGTTACAAAGGTAGGAGATCTACATATTCATATTGCCAAGCTTGCCTTCCACGCCAAGGAAAGTCCCATCCGGACACAGGACGAAGTCTTCAATCTTGTATCTTCATAGTCTTGGAGTCCGGCCGATGATGATAGTTCGGCTATTCGGACACCCCCTAGTCCGGAACTCCCTCAGTAGCCCCCGAACCGGGCTTCAGCGACGACGAGTCCGGCGCGTATATTGTCTTCAGTGTTGCAAGGCGGGTTCTCCTTCAAACTTCACGTTCTTGTCGAATAGTGTCCGGCTTCCTTATAAATGTTGCGCTCCTTGGCTTCCACGCCCAATAATGGCCTTCTTCCATGTGTCGTACGAATGCGAAAGGTTGGGGTATTTTTACATTTTACCCCCTAACCGTGCGACCGAGCCGCCTATAAGAGAGGCGAGGATCTAGATCCAGCTCACACCATCCTCCATCCGCAAGTTCTCATCGAAGCGCCTCTGACAAAAATCCATTCCATCATGGATAGTCGACACGGCTCCCCCTCTCGCGCTCCCAGCCCTAAGCCAGGAGATTGGGGAGATGCTCAGTTCCACACAGCGAGCTAGTGGCGCTCCAAACCGAGGGATATCTTCCCCCAGCTTTCATGGTTCCGGTTCGAGCCGGACTGGCCACCTACAAGGGTGGAAAATAGGCGGAGAGCGTCCCCAACCCTTCCAAAGGAGAGCGGGTATGCTTTGTCCCCTATCTAATAAGGGGACTCGGATTTCCCATACATCCGTTTCTCCGGGGGCTCCTAGAGTTCTACGGACTCCAGCTTCACCACCTAACGCCCGCCTCCATTTTGCACATCGCGGGCTTCGTAGCTCTTTGTGAACTATTCTTGGGCATTGAGACCCATTTTGCGCTGTGGAAGAGATTATTTTGCCTCGTACCCCATTCTCATGAGGGGTCGATATATCAAGTGGGCGGAGCTGAAATATGGCGCATCGTCGGGACCGGATATCTATCCGGCACCCCGAAGAAGGCGTCCGAAGACTGGCCTTCGAAATGGTTCTACATGGAGGACGCCCCTCTGCCGGATCCAGTTCGGATCGGCCTCCCGGAGTTCAGCAATGCTCCCTTGAAGAAACACCTGAGCTGGCGCCCGCAGAGCCCTCAATAGGAGCGTCCATTATCTGATGGGCCGGATTAGGTTACTGGCCCACTCCGGATTGACCATGATTGGAGTCATGGCCACGTGCATTATGCGAGGGGTGTAGCCACTCCAATATAGGGGCCACCCTATGTGGGATTTCAACGGGGAACACGATGCCACCCGTCATGGCCGTAAAGGGCCGAGCTCGGCAGCCGATCTGGCAAAGATCCTGTCCGGCTTGTACAAGGGGGAGGAGGAGGACTTTCTCTGCACGAATCCATTAAATGGATTCTCCATGAATAACCCTCGGAGCTGGGTAAGCGGACGTTTATCTATCCGATTTATAATTCCAAAATCAAGTATTTTACTTTGTGATTTCGACGCAGGAGCTGCGCTGGGACATGGAGGGCATACGAAGCCTAACTCCACAGCCCGAGGATCCGAAATGATCCCTTGATCCGACCTCCGAGGAGGATCCGGACATAAAGGTGGAGCTGATTGACGGGGTGTTCCACTGACTTAGCATGGACAATGCTCTAGTCGCCATTACGGCTGACTACCCCGGTTTGTTTCCGGTCTCCCAGGTGACTACGACCGAGGTCCTGACACCATTATTTGATCCATGCTCAACTTTGACCATCTTATACTGATGGTGCATCGCAGGAGGTGCCTTTAAGGCGGGAAGCCGAACCTGCAGCGGCTGGCCGGCAAGGGTCAGTTCGGCCCAGCAGGCGGAAAAGGAGTGCGACGCGAATCGAGACATCGCCGCAACGGTACGGCATACTGCTGTTTTTAAGGGAAAGATCCCTTAGGAGGTACATTAATGCTCATAACCTTTCCAGAAAGAGCGCTCACCGGACAGTGTCCGGAGAGGTTTCCAATCAAGCCTCCGCCAGCCATGCTCCAACGCATGGTCTGGAAGGAGAGGCGAACACAAGGCAGGAGCCGGACGCTCCTCCGACGGAGGATGCCGACAGGCTGTCCGCCACCCGGTCCGAGGTGGAGAGCGCCATGAATCACAGGCGTCGCCGGACAGTTCTTCGTGACGCGTGTTTCTCCCCGGAGGCGTTAAATGCCTTTGATGCGGGAAACGCGCACCTCCGTGCCGCTCAAGATGGTTTAACAAGAGCCACGGAGCAGTATGTGAAAGACATACGGGTAAGTAATTTTAATAGTTATATATGCCAGTAGCCCTCGAGACTTAAAATAGTTAAAATAACTGATTTAAGGATCAATTATTATGCAGGATCTTACGGAGAAGAATACCCACCTGTCCCAGGAGCTCCAAGAGTGCAAGGCCCAACTTGAGTCTGCACTGGCCGCCACAGGGGGAGCCACAGAGACCCCCGCTGGTAAGACGTACTTCGAAAAGATAATTAATCAAAGTGCAGCGTGTGCGTAAATCTGACAATAATATTGCAGAGGGCGCCGGACTAGATCCGGACAAGCAACAGCTACTGCGTCAGCTAAAGGCCGGCGAGAGGGTGCTTATGAAGGTGCAGCAGGAGAGAAACAAGCTCCAAGATGCCCACATCCAGCTAGGAGAAGAGCTGAAAGATGTTCGGGCCCAGCTGTCCGGCTCCGTGAAGGAGAATCAGCGGCTTCGTTGCGGCATTTATAGTAAGTGCTTGAGCAAATTCCTTTGAAAAGAAGAATTCGGCGAGGAAGTCGATTGACAAAAATGTGTCTTTAGGTGTGCTCATAGGTCGCCCTGCGGAGGAAATGCCTGGTTCAACGGGTGACCAACTTCTCGAGCTTGTGCAACTGCTCGAACGTGTTCGGCAGGCGATGAGTGGCGTCGTTCAGGCCTTATGGCCTTTCGTCTCCCTACCCGAGGGCCTTGGAGGGCTTGCTGAGAAGCTTCAGGGAGCACGGCGATGCCTCTGTTTGTGGAAGATATCGGCCTGCCGTCAAGGCGCCAGGGAGGCCTGGGCCATGGTGAAGACGCGGTACCCGAAGGCTGACCCAAACCACATGGCCGAGGTCGGACCTGCGGGGCCTGATGGGAAGGAGATCCCTGTGAGCTTGATGTACGGCCAAGTAGAGCTGGCCGCGAAATATTCCCAACAGGACTGTAAATTAGACAGTCTGTTAGATGGGATTGAAGAGGAGTACAATCAGTCAGTTTGACGATGTAAAATCTTTTTTTAAATGACATGTAGAATGCCTTCTAGCCGGATTGTAGATCGTTTGTCTTTGCGGACCGTTTTGCTTCGACCTCGGGACCCAACGGTCCGGAGTGTGTCCGAATGCCCTTACGGTTATAAAAGAACCGGGGCATGCATGGAGACAAGGCGTCGGGGTCATAATTGCTTTATCAGACAAGTGCCCAACTAGCTATGTTATATTACATGGTTAGTAAGAAACATCTTCCAGGGAGAATAGTTCCGTTAAGGGTTCCTTTCCCTGGGAGGCATACCCTAAAGTGCAATGCCGGACTGCAAAAATAGCAGAAAAAGCATCTGGGGGCAGATAAATAAGTAAGTAATAAATCATCTTTCAAGTCACCGACCGAATATTCTCTTAAGAACGCTAGCTTTCGGCTTCACCCAGTCTGAGGTACACATCCGGCTGACCCGGCAGTAACAATCGCAGAGGTGCTCCCTTTACCTCCTAGCCGAACAATCAGGAACATAGGGGTAAGCACAGGAGCCAGGCAACCCAGCTTGGCCAAAACTTAAGTCATATCGATGCATATAATGGTGAATAAAAGGTACATGCAGAAGTATGACACATGTATTGGGCATGAAGCCCGTATGAATAAGCTTCTATTAAAGAAGCCCCCAGGTATAATGAGTGATAGGAGCACATCAAGTGTGTGCGAACAAAGCGCAAATCAGCCTATAAAAGGTATTGAAAAAAAGTGGGAAGAAGGAGGGGGACAAGATACAGTAAAATATAAAAAGGTGGACGGGGGAGTGAGACGAACTCTGAGTCCGGCGTTAGGCGTAGAATCTTCGGAGACGGGCTGTGTTCCATGGGTTTGGCTCGAGTCGGTTGTCACAAGTGTTACGTAGACGGTATGCTCCGCCGGTCAGGACTTGGTCGATGATGAAGGGACCTTCCCACTTGGGCTTAAGTTTGTCCTTTTTCTTGTCCGGCAGGCGTAGAACAAGTTCGCCAACATTGTAAGTTTTGGCCCGTACTTCTCTGCTTTGATATCTGCGAGCCTGCTGCTGATAAAATGCGGAACGAGCCTTTGCCACGTCCTGCTCCTCCTCTAAGGCGTCCAAACTGTCCTGCCAATCCAACTCGGCTTCTCTTTCTTCGTACATGCGCACACGAGGTGAGTCATGAATTACATCACAGGGCAGAACTGCCTCTGCGCCGTATACCATAAAAAATGGTGTGAATCCAGTAGTTCGGTTTGGCGTGATCTGCAGGCCCTAGAGTACGGAGTCGAGCTCCTCTACCCAGTGCATGCTAGATTCCTTTAGGGACCGCACTAGTCTGGGTTTGATGCCGCTCATGATTAGACCATTTGCTCGTTCAACTTGACCTTTAGTTTGGGGGTGATAGACTGAAGCGTAATCGAGCTTGATGCCCATGTTTTTGCACCAGAGTTTAACCTTGTCAGCCGTGAAATTCTTGCCGTTGTCAGTGATGATGCTGTGGGGGACGCCAAAATGGTGTACTACCCCGGATATGAAGTCTATCACAGGTCCGGATTCTGCCGTTTTAACTGGCTTGGCCTCAATCCATTTGGTGAATTTGTCCACCATGACCAATAAGTATTTGTGCTTGTGGGTTCCCCCTTTAAGGGGTCCAACCATGTCAAGCCCCCAGACTGCAAAAGGCCAGGTGATGGGTATAGTTTTGAGGGCGGTGGGTGGCATGTGGCTCTGATTAGCAAAGAGCTGGCAACCGACGCATCGTTGGACTAAGTCCTGAGCATCTGCCCGGGCTGTCGGCCAATAAAATCCTATACGGAAGGCCTTGCCTACAAGGGCCCGGGCTGCAGCGTGGTGCCCGCCGAGTCCGGCGTGAATTTTAGCCAGGAGATTTCGCCCTTCCTCTTCGGAGATACACCTTTGAAGGACTCCGGTTATGCTTTTCTTATAAAGTTCTCCCTCATGGACCTTGTAGGCTTTAGAGCGCCGAACTATGCAGCGGGCCTCATTTTGGTCTTCAGGAAGTTCCTGCCGGATTAAGTAGGCTAGGAATGCTTCTGTCCACGGGGCAATTACTGCCATTATTTTGTGGGCTGAAGGTGTTACTTCATTGGCTGAGCCGCCGATTGTGTCAGAATGGTCTGAGTTAGGCGATGCAGCCGGCTCCGGATTGTTATTTCCGGACTCCTCTTCCCATAATACGAATGGGTTAAAGAGCCGTTCCAGGAATATGTTCGGAGGGGCGGCATCTCGTTTTGCGCCGATGCGTGCTAACACGTCTGCTGCCTGGTTATTATCCCGGGCTACATGGTGGAATTCGAGTCCTTCGAACCGAGCTGACATTTTTAGGACGGCGTTGCGGTAAGCTGCCATTTTTGGATCTTTGGCGTCAAAGTCTCCATTTACTTGGGATATTGCGAGGTTTGAATCCCTGCGCACCTCTAGGCATTGAATGCCCATGGAGATTGCCATCCGGAGGTCATGTAGAAGGGCCTCGTATTTGGCTGCGTTGTTGGAGTCCATGTACATTATTTGAAGTATGTATTGGATTGTGTCTCCAGTTGGGGATGTAAAGACGACGCCAGCCCCCAGGCCGGCCAACATTTTGGATCCGTCGAAATGCATGATCCAGTTGGAGTACGCGTCGTACTCTTTAGGGAGTTCGGCTTCGGTCCATTCGGCGACGAAGTCAGCCAGAACCTGCGACTTTATAGCTCGCCGTGGTTTGTAGGTTATGTCAAATGGTAAGAGCTCAATAGCCCATTTTGCAATCCTGCCCGTTGCGTCGTGATTGTTTATAATATCATTGAGAGGTACTTCGGAGGCCACTGTTATGGAACACTCTTGAAAGTAGTGTCGCAGCTTCCGGGATGCCATGAACACCGCATACGCTATATTTTGATAATGTGGGTACCGGGACTTGCATGGAGTTAGAACAGTGGATACGTAGTACACTGGTTTTTGAAGAGGGAATCTGTGCCCTTCTGTCTCTCGCTCGACAACGAGCACCGCGCTGACAACTTGATGTGTTGCTGCGATATATAATAACATAGGTTCGCCTAGGTTGGGCGCGGCCAGGACCGGATTTGTTGCCAGTATGGCCTTTATTTATTCGAGTCCTGCTGTGGTAGCATTCGTCCATTCGAAATGTTCGGTGCACCAGAGGAGGCGGTAGAGGGGCAGAGCCTTTTCTCCCAAACGGGAGATGAAGCGACTTAAGGCCGCTACGCATCTGGTTAGTTTTTGTATTTGCTTGAGGTCTTTTGGAATATCCAATTGTGACAGAGCTCGGATCTTGGCCGGGTTTGCTTCAATTCCTCTACCGGATACAATGAAGCCCAAGAGCTTTCCGGCTGGTACTCCGAAGACGCATTTTTCCGGATTGAGCTTAATGTCATATGCTTGGAGGTTGTCGAATGTCACCCTCAAGTCTTCTACTAGAGTTTCGACGTGTTTGGTCTTGACGACCACATCGTCTACGTATGCCTCTATTGTTTTGCCTATCTGGGTAGCCAGACATGTTTGAATCATGCGCTGATATGTTGCACCAGCGTTTTTGAGTCCGAAGGGCATTGTGTTGAAGCAGAATGGCCCATATGGAGTAATGAATGCCATTGCAGCCTGGTCTTTCTCCGCTATCTTGATTTGATGGTATCCAGAGTATGCGTCGAGGAAGCACAATGAATCGTGCCCTGCGGTAGCATCGATGATTTGGTCGATGCGAGGAGAGGGAAAGGGTCCTTTGGACAGGCCTTGTTAAGGTCTTTAAAATCGACGCAGAGGCGCCAGGATTTGTCCTTTTTTGGTACCATTATTAGATTTGCTAGCCAGTCCGAATGTTTTATATCTCTGATGAATCCGGCTTCTAAGAGTTTGGCTAGCTCCTCTCCCATTGCCTATCTTTTGGGTTCAGAAAATCGCCGAAGAGCTTGTTTGACTGGCTTGAATCCTTTTAGGATATTTAGGCTGTGCTCCGCCAGCCTGCGTGGGATTCCTGGCATGTTTGAAGGATGCCAGGCAAAAATGTCCCAATTTTCCCGAAGGAATTCTCGTAGTGCGGCTTCGACATCAGGGCTTAATTGTGCCCCAGTGGAGGCCATCTTTGTGGGTTCCGTTGGATGGACCTGAAATTTGACTATTTCGTCTGTTGGTTTAAAAGAGGTGCACTTAGACCTCTTATCGAGTATCACATCGTCCCTGTCCACCGTGGAGCGCAGCGCAGTTAGTTCCTCTGCCGCTAGGGCTTCGGACAATGCCTCTGGGGCCAGTGTGGCTGTCTTATTTTCAGCGCGGAGTGCTGTATCTGGATCACTGGCCAGAGTGATTATTCCATTGGGTCCGGGCATTTTGAGCTTCATGTACCCGTAATGGGGTATAGCTTGGAAGATTGTGAATGCCTCTCGCCCTAACAAAGCGTGATATCCGCTGCTGAATGGGGCCACTTGGAACGTGACCTCTTCGGACATGTAATTGTCTGGTGAGCCCAACACTACATCTAGTGTGATTTTTCCTGTGCAGCGTACTTCTCGACTAGGGATTATTCCTCTGAAGGTTGTGCTGCTTCGCTCAATGCGGCTCCAGTCAATTTCCATTTTTTGAAGGGTTTCCTCATAGATGAGGTTTAATCCACTGCCTCCATCCATGAGTACCTTAGTAAGACGGAAACTGTCCACTATAGGACTGAGGACCAATGCGGCTGGTGCTCTAGCTATTCGGAATTTAGGTTCGTTGCTGGCATTGAAGGTGATAGCCGTGTCGCTCCATGGATTTGTTGTTGCTACTTGGTATACTTCGGCGAGGCTGCGGATTGTTCGTTTCCGCATGTTATTTGATGCGAAAGTCTCAAAGACTGTTAATACCGTACTGGTACTGCTGGGTTGGTTGCCTGGGGCTAAAAAGCCCATGCCACTTTTGGCCACCTGCCGTAGTATCCAACATGCTTGAAGGCTATGTGTTGGAGTGGCGTCCTCTGTACTGTGGATTTTGCAGGGTCCGTTAAGCCATCCCTCTAGTATGGTTCCGTACCCTTTAGGGGGTTTTTGCTTTTTGGTTTTTAACCCAGGTGCTTGAGTATGACGCACCCTTTTATTTCGGACTGGGGTTGTATTCAGGGTCGGATTGTCCCAAAACCTAGTTTCGGTTTTCCAGGCACTCTCCATCGCGCAGTATTTTTGTACAATGGTCGCTAGGTCGGTGAAGCGTGTAACTTCGCGACGACTGATGGCGTTTATGATTCCCTTGTCCGTGCAATTGTTGTAGAAGATTGAAATCGCGCTTTCTTCATGGCAGTCCTTTATCCTGTTCATAACCAGGAGGAATCTGGCCCAGTAATGATGTACTGTTTCATCGGGCTCTTGCCGTATTTGAGATAGATCGCTTATGTTAGGGTGGGCGGGTGGAATTAAGTTCGGAACCCTGCCCAATCCGAGGCAAAGGCCAAGAAGCTTCTGGATTCGGGAGCTTGGTTTGTTGAGTGCTTTCCAATGAATCTGGTCTGATGCCTGACTTTAGGTTCAGTATTTGATCAGCGTCTGTCCCTCCACTAGAATCTGGCATGGAGGGATCTGGAATCCGGACATAGTTGGTTTTTAACATAGAAGGAGAGTCGCCGCATTGTTCCTCTACCACGACAACATGGTGGGTAACCTGGGGAGAGTTAATTTCTCTCAGATAGGTTTTAAGCCCAACATAGTCGGTAGCGACTCCCAGGGCGGCGATGCGATCCAAGAGCTCGTTTACGGAGGAGAGCTCAATCGGATCTAGCTGCTCAGCGAACTCCAAGCTGACGTGAAGATCGCTTTTAATGACTTGAGAGGTCATTGTTGGGGAGGTGGTCGAACAGGCGATCATGAGAAAACCGCCTAGCCGGATAGTCTGCCTGGCGGCCAAACCTCCCTTGATGACGGCGCCGTCTTTAAAGACGGGAAAAGGCATCCTTCCTGATGGTGACGGCACAGAGGAACTCTCAATGAAAGCACCAATGTCGGTGTCAAAACCGGCGGATCTCGGGTAGGGGGTCCCGAACTGTGCATCTAGGCGGATGGTAACAGGAGACAAGGGACACGATGTTTTACCCAGGTTCGGGCCCTCTTGATGGAGGTAAAACCCTACGTCCTGCTTGATTAATATTTATGATGTGTGTTACAAGAGTGGATCTACCACGAGATCAAGGAGGCTAAACCCTAGAAGCTAGCCTATGGTATGATTGTTGTTCGTCCTATGGACTACAGCCATCCGGTTTATATAGACACCGGAGAGGGCAAGGGTTACACAGAGTCAGTTACAAAGGTAGGAGATCTACATATCCGTATCGCCAAGCTTGCCTTCCACGCCAAGGAAAGTCCCATCCGGACACGGGACGAAGTCTTCAATCTTGTATCTTCATAGTCTTGGAGTCCGGCCGATGATGATAGTTCGGCTATCCGGACACCCCCTAGTCCGGAACTCCCTCACACACCAACAGGGATTGTTGGGTGTTCAAGCAGGCAGGCAAGTTACATGCGTAAAACAATGACAAGGGGCTGCATAGCAACGACGAGGAGGAGCCCCAGTCGCCGAACAATAGAGGACAGAAGGGCTTCCCCCTACAAGTGCAGACGGTGAACATGATATACGCAACCCACATACCCAAAAGGGAGCGGAAGCGTGCACTAAGGGACGTATATGCGATGGAGCCTGTCGCCCCAAAATTCAACCCGTGGTCCTCTTGCCCGATCACTTTTGATCGAAGGGACCACCCCACTAGCATCTGTCATGGCGGATTAGCCGCATTGGTTCTAGACCCAATCGTTGATGGATTTCACCTTACTAGAGTCCTGATGGACGGCGGCAGCAACCTGAACCTGCTTTATCAGGATACAGTGTGCAAAATGGGCATAGACCCCTCAAGGATTAAACCCACAAAGACGACCTTTAAAGGCGTCATACCAGGTGTAGAGGCCAACTGTATAGGCTCAGTTACACTTGAAGTGGTCTTCGGGTCTCCGGATAACTTCCGAAGCGAGGAGTTAATCTTCGACATAGTCCCGTTCTGCAGCGGCTATCACGCACTGCTCGGACGAACCGCATTTGCAAAGTTCAATGCGGTGCCGCACTATGCATACCTCAAGCTCAAGATGCCAGGCCCTCGAGGAGTCATTACGGTCAACGGAAACACCAAACGCTCTCTCTGAACGGAGGAGCATACGGCGGCTCTCGTGGCGGAAATACAAAGCAGCCTCTCAAGACAATTCTCGAGTCCGGCTATTAAACGTCCGGACACCGTCAAGCGCGCCCGGAGTAACCTACAACAAGACCGCCCGGCACATCCCGAGCACGCGTAGTAATGCGGCCCCAACCCCAGCCCTCGCGAAATTGTGAAACTAGTACTATGCGTACATAATTACGCTCTGGAAATACCAAGGGCATAGGGGGAGGGGCACGACAATGGCAGGCCCAGAATGTGGCTCAACCGCACCAGGGGCTCCCGATTGTGTAATTCTTTTTTCTTACTTTCAGGACTCCTTTATCAAGAAGCCCTGTCCGGCAGTAGAATCGTCGAACACACGATGCAACAGCCAGGGAAGAAGAAAGCTACGTCGAGTGTCCAGGTGGTCTCTATAACGAGCAATATACCTGTTTTACATATCATCCCGCAGCTCGCTTCTGGAGGGGGACATGTCAAATAGTCCCGTCCCTTGCTTATTGCACTATTTGTATCGTTCTGCTTTTACCGCAGCTTTCTTGAATAAACAATGCATAGCTTTTTCCTATTATTGATTCCTTTTTTTTATCTATATATGTTCACTTATGACATGTTGCATCCGTACGCTTTGGTATGGCCAAATACACCAGGGGCTTAAGTACCCCAAAATATGGTGTGATAAATCCGAACACTTTCACAAGTGCGGCACCCCGAACTTATAGCATTATCTGCATCGGCTCCGAATCATGTCTTGGGTCAATAGTTGAGTTTGCCCGGCTCCCATGTTTTGGTACCTTACGTTCCGTTATATCGGCTAAGGTAGCGCTGGGAGAACCACTGTGATTGTGCCCCGGTTGAGCTGGGTTGAGCACCTCAGTGGAGAAAGCTAAAATTGACCGTCATGATAGGGCGAGAGCCGGTCGCTGTTCGAGAGGTTTTCGAGTCCCTAAAGACTTATGCCGCTTAGAGCGAGGAGCCGGCTTTGTCCGGCCCAGGCGTGGATAGCGCCCCGAATTCTATCTTCCGAATACTAGGGGCTTCGCCAAAATTTAAAATTATAGAATTCTATGGCTAAGTGAGAGTGTTCAAGCATTATAGTCTGGTTGCCTTGTTCGTTGCATTGAGCACCTCCCTCGAAGGACCCAAGAATGGGAAAAAGAGCGCTCAAGTTTATCCCGAACACCCCAGCACTCGCGGCATGGGGGCAGAAGCCGACGACTCGCCGTCTCTCAAATTTAATAAACGGCCGCACAGAAGGTAATATTTTAAATTCACAAGCGTTGCTTAGCGCATATGAACAAGTTTTCAAGCATACAGGTTAACAAATGCGAGTTTACTCAAAAATTACATCTTTGGAGCATTCACCCGCTATAAGGTGGGCACCCTTCAGGACGCTCGCATAATACATCTCGGGCGTGTGATTCTCCCTGCCCGGCGGTGGAGCATCCGTCACAAGCTTCTTAGTGTCCATCTTGCCCAAGTGCACTTTAGCACGGGCAAGGGCCCTACGGGCACCTTCGATACAGACGGAGTGCTTGACGACTTCAATCCATGGACAGGCGTCCACCAGCCGCCTCACCAGCCCGAAGTAGCTCCCAGGCATGGCTTCCTTAGGCCACAGTCGAACTATGAGGCCCTTCATGGCCTGTTCGGCCACCTTATGGAGCTCGACCAGCTGCTTCAGCTGGTCGCTCAAGGACACCGGGTGTCCGGCCTCAGCATACTAAGACCAGAACACCTTCTCTGTCGAGCTCCCCTCCTCGGCCCGGTAGAATGCGGCAGCGTTGGACACACTGCAGGGCAGATCTGCGAATGCTCCTGGAGAGCTCCGGATTCGGGTAAGTAATAAGTAATTCACTTTCATGTGCTTGCTTTGCATGAAGAATGCCTTACCCGCCGCTATCTTCTTCATTGCCTCAATTTCCAGGAGGACTTTTTGGGCTTCGGCCTTAGCGGCTTTGCCGCTCTCAAGAGCCGAGGCGAGCTCGGACTCTCGAGTCTTTGAGTCACGCTCCAAACTCTCGTGTTTTTCCACGAGAGCCTGGAGCTCTTGCCGCACCTCCGCCACCCGCGCCTCCTGCTTCTCTCGCTCGGTGCGCTCCGTGGCTGCATTGCTTTCGGCCTTGGACACCGCTTCCTTCAGGGTTGCAACCTCGTTTGTGGCCCTGCAATTCTCACGTTATTCCTGCTATTTTTTGCAACCACATCTTTTATATACTTCCATAAGGTATTACTTACCTTCCTTGTCCTCGAGCTGCTTTTTGGCAAGGCCGAGCTCGTTCTCGGACCGCTCGAGGCTCTGCTTCAATGCATTGACCTCCGCAGTCAGTGCGGCAAAGGTCAGCAGCGCAGCCTGCATTCCCCATATTGACATGCTTATGTTAGACTCCTGCGTACATCTTTTTAGATCCTCAGTTCGGCTTTTCTTTCCGAACACAAAACTGAGCATCAGGGGCTACTGTCTATGCAGTAATATTTTTACATATCTCAAATACATACCTCAAAGCCTGTTAGAAGGCTGGCACAGGCTTCAGTCAGCCCGCTCTTGGCGGAGTGAACTTTCTGGATCACCACACTCATAACAGTGCGGTGCTCCTCGTTAAGCGCCTCCAGCAAATTATCCGGTGCCTCCGGTTGGACGGAGGTCACCGGTGTCGCAGTCCCGCCCTTCTTACGAAGGGGCCGCCTGCCGGACTCCGGAACCACTGAAGGTTCCGGTACGGAGTCCGGCCCAGAGCCGGACTTAGAGCCCTTTGGGGTTTGATCTCCCTTGTGCCTGGAGTCCGGGAGGTTGCCTTGCGGTGCCTCCTGGGCCTCCTCCTCCTGGCTGGGCCCCTTTTGGGACCCCACCTCGGCATCATCCGCAGTGCGAGGAGAGGAGGCAGCCGGAAGTGAAGTGCTATTCACGTCCGACGAAGCCAGTGAGCCGCTCGTTGAAGCGTCGAGCTCGTCCTTGGCCAGGCTGCAGAGTTATGTTCGGCGTTAGGAGATTCTATATGACAAACAACACACCATGAGTTATTCTGGTATCCGGACACTTACGATGTCGCCAGGGGCTTAGGCCTTGGCGGCCATTCCTCTTCGCCGTCGTCGGTGTTGGTGGAGTAGTCCGGGAGAAGGGTCCTTCCCTTCTTGGACCCTCCAGCCTCCCCAATTGGGGCGGCCTTCCTTTTCTTCTCTCCCCCCGCTGTGGGAGAGGCCTCTTTTACCTCCTCCTCGTCTTTGCGGGAGGAGTTCGCCTCGGAGTCATCGGACAATGAGTTCGACAACACCTGGCGCCGGGAACTCCTTCGAGTTCCCGTGGCCTTCTTCTCCAGCACCACGTGAGGTGCCGGAACCAGCAGCCCCGTCAATCGGGCGTCCGCTGGGTCTTCTGGCAAGGGAGCCGAATAGTCAACCTGCCCAGACGTCTTCTGCTAGGCCTGTCAAAGGTAAGGGAGTTTAGATCCCGCATAGAGTCAAACTATGAAAAATAAGTGTCCTGTAAAGGGTAAAATAGCTTACCTCGCTGGCTTGACACTGCGAGTTGAATCCGCGATCTTCGGTAGCGGATGCGGGAGCCTCGGCGCCCTTGAACAGCACCTTCCAGGCATCTTCGTACGTAGTGTCGAAGAGCCAGCTCAAGGTTTGGTGCTGTGCCGGATCAAACTCCCACAGGTTGAAGGCCCGTTGTTGGCACGGGAGGATCCGGCGGATGAGCATGACCTGGACTACGTTGACAAGCTTGAGCTTCTTGTTCACCAGGGTTTGGATGCAGGTTTGGAGTCCGGTCAGCTCTTCCGAATTACCCCATGTCAGGACCGTGTCTTTCCAAGATGTAAGCCATGTAGGGAAGCCAGATCGGAATTCGAGGGCCGCCACCCATTTAGGGTCACGCGGCTCGGTGATGTAGAACCACCCCGATGGCCACCCCTTTATGGCTCCACGAAGGAGCCCTCGAGCCATAAAACATTGGGCATCCTGCCCACCATGGCACCTCTGCACTCCGCCTGGTGGCCGCCCACTACCTTCGGCTTGACATTGAAGACATGGGAGAAGTATTGTTATAAGTAATCATGTGAATTTTGTATTCGTTCGATATTTTGATGATATTATGTTGTTGCTTCCTTTAGTGTGGTCATGTGAACACCGACTACATGAAACTTCACCATAATTTGGCCTAACGGAAGGCATTTTGGAGTGATAAGTAGATGATGGATTGCTAGAGTGGCACAGACTTATACCCTAGTTTATGCGTTATGCCGTAAGGGGCTGATTTGGATCCATATGTTTCATGCACGGTTAGATTTATATTAATTCTTCTTTCGTAGTTGCGGATGCTTGTGAGAGGGGGTAATCATAAGTGGGAGGCTTGTTCATGTAAGAATAACAGCCAAGCACCGGTCCACCCACATATTAAATTATCAAAGTAGTGAACAGAATCAAATAAACATGATGAAAGTGACTCAATGAATTCCCATGTGTCCTCGAGAATGTTTTGCTTACTAAGAGAATGTTCCGGCCTATCCTTTGCTATAAAGAGGATTGGGCTACCTTGCTGCACTTTTGTCACCATTGTTGGTTGTCACTTGTTATGAATTACCTTGCTACCAAACTATCTGTTATCGATATTTTCAGTGCTTGCAGAGAATACCTTGCTGAAAAACGCTTGCCATTTCCTTCTGCTCCTCGTTGGGTTCGACACTCTTACTTATCGAAAGGACTACGATAGATCCCCTATACTTGTGGGTCATCACATATCGATCCCTATGAGAACACGAATGATATTGGAGTGAACCTTTGGTTATCAGGTGATGTTCCCTTTGCTTCGCGATACTTTACAGGACCCGGGATGCATCGGTATCCTCTTGAGTCATCACCATGCTCACAATACCGAAATCCTTGTTACCGGTTTTGTTCTTCTTTCTCGTTATTGTGTTTCGGCATCCCCGTGACATGGTCACCTGTGTCTGGCCAGACGGTGATGGATACCATCACACCGAGAGGGCCCTAATAATAGGGCATGATCTTGATGTACCATGAGATTTGTTAATATAGTGGAATCCTGTGATGTTTTTCCCTCTATATCTTTATTATGATGAATTGAGTCGTGCTCTTTGAGGTTTCATTGTTGTCGGATTGAATATTTTGGATTTGAGATCACTTTATGTGTGTCTTACATGTGGATACTCGTGGTGACAATGGGGTATTCTATTGAGTCACTTGATGCATGTTTTAGTAATCAACTCGCGGATCCCCATGGTGACATTGGGGTAATCTAGGACACAAAGGTTGATACACGTTTTCGTCCTACTTTCTCCGATAGGAACTTTGGAGTGATTCTTTATCGCACGCCGAGGGATTGTTATATGACTCAATTATGTTAGTACTATTGAGAGATTGCACCAGTGAAAGTATGAACCCTAGACCTTGTTTCTAAGCATTGATATACCATTTTTCTCGCCGTTTGCTACTTGTCACCTTGCTATTTTATTTATTCAAATTATAAAAACCTATTTCTACAATCCATATTACACTTGTATCATCATCTCTTCGCCGAACTAGTGCACATATACAATTGGCAACTGTATTGGGTGTGTTGGGGACACAAGAGACTCTTTACAATTGATTGCATGGTTGTTTGAGAGAAACCATCTTCATCCTACACCTCTCACGGATTGATAAGCCTTAGGTAATCTACTTGAGGGAAATATATTGATGTCCTACAAAACTCTGCGCTTGGAGATCCAACCGAGTCTATAAGAATAAAGTTGCATAGTAGACATGAATCATCATGTTGTAACATCGAGTGAATCGATGAATTGACAACATGTAGAGCAACAAGAAGCAAAACTTATGATCTCTATGGTTGATGAGCCCAGTGGCCACATTGTTCCCACTCGTGCAATCATACCGCATAACTTCATGATGGAGTTGGAGATGGTGTACCACCGGTGCGTTAGCGATTTCGCATTGCGCTCGTGGATGATGTGTATGTCGTAGGACGTGAAGTTCTTTCATTCATGAAACGGCGCATGCATGTTCTGCCAAAAGGCCAAGCCCTTCTTTATGCCTACATATTTCGCAGATACAACCAACCATGCATCGCACATTGATAACCAACAAACATAGGGGATCACAATAGTTTTTGAGGGTAGAGTATTCAACCCAAATTTATTGATTCGACAAAAGGGGAGCCAAAGAATATTTTCAAGTATTAGCAACTGAGTTGTCAATTCAAGCACACCTGAAAGACTTAATATCTGCAGTGAAGTTTTTAGTAGCAAAGTACTATGGAAGTAATGGTAACGGTGGCAAAAGTAACAGTAGCAGTTTTGTAGCAATCTTAACAGTGGGAACGGGAGAGTAACTAAGCAAAGATTAATATGAAACGAGCTCATAGGCAATGGATCAATGATGGATAATTATGTCAGATGGCATTCATCATGCAATAGTTATAACCTAGGGTGACACAGAACTAGCTCCAGTTCATCAATATAATATAGGCATGTATTCCAAATATAGTCATACGTGCTTATGGAAAAGAACTTGCATGTCATCTTTTGTCCTACCCTCCCATGGCAGCGGGGTCCTATTGGAAACTAAGGGATATTAAGGCCTCCTTTTAATAGAGTACCAGACCAAAGGATTAGCACTTAGTGAATACAAGAACTCCTCAAACTACGGTCACCATCGGGAAGTGTCCCGACTATTATCACTCCGGGGTTGCTGGATCATAACACGTAGTAGGTGGATATAACTTGCAAGATAGGATCAAGAACTCACATATATTCATGAAAACATAATAGGTTCAGATCTGAAATCATGGCACTCGGGCCCTAGTGACAAGCATTAAGCATAGCAAAGTCATAGCAACATCAATCTTAGAACATAGTGGATAATAGGGATCAAACCCTAACAAAACTAACTTGATTACATGGTAAATCTCATCCAACCCATTACCGTCCAGCAAGCCTATGATGGGATTACTCACGCATGGCGGTGAGCATCATGAAATTGGTGATGGAGGATGGTTGATGATGACGATGGCGACGGATTTCCTCTCCGAAGCCCCGAACTGACTCCAGATCCGCCCTCCCGAGGAAGAACAGGGCTTGGCAGCAGCTTCATATCGTAAAACGTGATGAATCCTTATCTATGTTTTTTTCTCCCCGAATGTGAATATATGGAGTTGGAGTTGAGGTCGGTGGAGGTCCAGGGGCCCCACAAGACAGGGGGCGTACCCAAGGGATAGGGCGCGCCCCCCACCCTTGTGGATAGGGTGTGGGTCCCCTTCTATTGATTCTTTCGCCAATATTTTTTATTTATTCCAAAAGTTATCTCCGTGCAGTTTCAAGTCATTCCGAGAACTTTTATTTCTGCATAAAAATAACACCATCATAGTTCTGCTAAAAACAGCGTCAGTCTGGGTTAGTTCCATTCAAATCATGAAAATTAGAGTCCAAAACAAGGGCAAAAGAGTTTGGAAAAGTAGATACGTAGGAGACGTATCAACTCCCCCAAGCTTAACCCATTGCTTGTCCTCAAGCAATTCAGTTGATAAACTAAAAGTGATAAAGAAAAACTTTTACAAACTCTGTTTGATCTTGTTGTTGCCAATATGTAAAGCCAGCATTCAAGTTTTCAGCAAAGATTATGAGCTAACCATATTCACAATAACATTTAGGTCTCATATTTACTCATATCAATGGCATAATCAACTAGCGAGTAATAATAATAAATCTCAGATGAAAACACTTTCTCAAAACAAATCATGATATGATATAACAAGATGGTATCTCGCTAGCCCTTTCTGAGACCGCAAAACATAAATATAGAGAGCCCCTGAAGATCTAGGAGTGACTAGAAATTGTAATTCATGGCAAAAGAGATCCAGTCATACTCAATATCAATTAATAACAATGTGTACAAATGACAGTGGTGCTCTCTAACTGGTGCTTTTTATAAGAGGATGACGACTCAACATAAAAGTAAATAGATAGGCCCTTCGCAGAGGGAAGTAGGGATTTTCAGAGGTGCCAGAGCTCGAGTTTTTGAAACAAAGATAAATAATATTTTGAGCGGCATGCTTTCATTGTCGACATAACAACCAAGAGATCTCGGTATCTTCCATGCTACATACATTATAGGCGGTTCCCAAATAGAATGGTAAAGTTTATACTCCCCCACCAATAACAAGCACATTCCACGGCTGGTCCAAAAAAACGGGTACCGTCCAACTAACAACAATCCTGGGGGAGTTTTGTTTGCAATTATTTTGATTTGATTTGAGCATGGGATTGGGCATCCCGATTACCAGCCATTTCTCGTGAATGATGAGTGGAGTCCACTCATCATGAGAATAACCCACCTAGCATGGAAGATATAGACAACCCTAGTTGCTACATGAGCGATTCGAGCATACAAAACAAAATTTCATTTGAAGGTTTAGAGTTTGGCGCATGCAAATTTACTTGGAACGGCAAGTAAATACTGCATATAGGTAGGTATGGTGGACTCATATGGAACAACTTTGGGGTTTATGGAAGTGGATGCACAAGCAGTATTCCCGCTTAGTAGAAGTAAAGGCTAGAAAGAGACTGGGAAGCGACCAACTAGAAAGCGAGAATAGTCATAAACATGCATTAAGATTAACCAACAATGAGTGCAAGCATGAGTAGGATATAAATCACCATGAACATAAATATTGTGGAGGCTATGTTGATTTTGTTTCAACTACATGCGTGAACATGTGCCAAGTCAAGTCACTCGAATATTCAAAGGAGGATACCATCCTATCATACTACATCACAACCATTTTAATAGCATGTTGGAACGCAAGGTAAACCATTATAAACTCTTAGCTAATTAAGCATGCCATGAGTAACTATAATCTCTAATTGTCATTGCAAACATGTTTCATTCATAATAGGCCGAATCAGGAACGATGAACTAATCATATTTACAAATACAAGATAAGTCGAGTTCATACCAGCTTTCCTCATCTCAATCATTTCATCATATATCTTCATTATTGCCTTTCACTTGCACGACCGAACGGTGTGGATAATAATAATAGTGCACGTGCATTCAACTAAGCTGGAATCTGCAAACATTTATTCAAAGGAGAAGACAAGGTAATATGGGCTTTTTTGTTAGATCAACAATAATGCATATGAGATCCACTCATCATTTTCATCGTGGTCTTCTCCCCTCGACCCCCAAAGAAAAGAAAAGAATTTCAAAGAAACACACTAAATTTTTTTTGGATTATTTTTTCTGAAGGAAGTAAAACAAGAACGAGAAAAACTATTTTCACAGAAAAGCTCCCAACAAGCAAAAGAAGAACGAGAAATCTTTTTGGGGTTTCTTAGTAATACTAATACTACAAACATGGAAAGTAAACTAGCTAGAAGCTACAACTTTTTTTGGATTTTCTCAAAGTTTTTCAAACACACAAGAAGAAAGCAAGAAAAGAAAATAAACTAGCATGGATAATACAATGAAAACGTATAAACACCGACAACTGGAATGAGTGTGTGAACATGAATGTAATGCTGGTGAGAAATACGTACACCCCCAAGCTTAGGCTAGCCCATGGAACAAACTAGCCCTCTCTGGTGTATTGAGGTGGATCCTAGGGGTTCCACTTGTTGGCGAGCTCCTGCGGATCCCACTGATAAATAGACACCTGATATGGATCAGGTGATGGCTCTGGCTCTGGATCTGGGGATCGTGTCCCCTCCAATATGCGTGAATATCCATGGGCAAAACAAAGTACATGCCTGAATGAATATCGAACAAAATAGGTGCAGGCAAGGTAACAATCTGAAAATTATCCTCATCAATACCAAGTTATAAATGAGTCTCTTTTCCTTATCATAGTGGAGAAAATCATGCGCTACCATACTCTTGTAATCTAAGTAAATAGTGGGCAGCAACTTCTCTTCTTTTTCATAGTGTCTAATAGGTATCTCAAAATATTTAGCAAGACGAGAAGCATAGATACCTCCAAAGGTAGTACCCTTCATACGGTTTAAACTCAACCGTTTAGCTAGCGCCTAAACTTAAAGTTTTATCACGAAGTAAAGCATGGCGCAAAATGGCAAGGTCAGGAGCACTAAGGCCCCACAAATGCAGGATGCTGCTAACGCGACACTACGGTTAGAGACCCTTTGACGAAACTGTGTGTGATGCATTAATCACAAACGATGGTATAAAAACCATCAAAAAGGGTGCAAAATGTTTGCGATGGCGGATCCATCAAACACGGTTCACATTTTAGTTGCGTGTGTGATGTAGGGCACATGGTTAATCCATTCAAACTGTTTGCAATGAGGCAGAACAACTGAAACGGGTAGTCATATCAATGTGTGTGTGATATACGACATATAGTTCACTCCGATGAATTGTTTTCTATTAGGGAGTGCAACAGAAACGGTTAGCCAGATCAAGGTGTGTGTGATATATGGCATACGGTTCACTCAGAAGAAATGTTTTCGATTAAGGAACACAACATAAACGGTTCAGCTTAACAAGATGTGTGTGATATGCGGCATACAGTTCACATGGATGAATTGTTTGCGATGAGCCAAAGAACACAAATGAGTCTTGTAAACAAGATGTGTGTGATACGTGGCAAACGGCCGACTGGATAAACTATTTGGGATGAGAAATTACAACACAGACGGTTAATACAGTACGTTCGTGTGCAATTCTGTGTGTACAAAAAACTTTGAAAATGCAAACTAGTTCCTTGCGGTGGCTAGGAGTATCGCACACGATGCGTCTGCGAGTACTTGTGTACGATGATTAGTAAGTTACACATACATTTCCTTATGTTAACATGTGTGTGAATTTGCAATATGGACAGTTAATATGCAAATGCCTTCTAGACATCGGGCACTTGCTTAAACTCAATGAACTGTGTATGATACTAATACTTTCCATGAAAATGTTAAGAACTTGGCTAACTGTATTTGAGTAACATATATATTGTGGTTACACTATTCAACAAAAGGAGGATCTTCGTAACACGGTTTCGACAACCATATGGTCCATATCTACATACTTAACATAGTAACAACTAACATATTTTAAGAGGCTAAGGGCCAACAACCATATGGTCCATATCTACATACTTAACATAGTAACAGCTAGCACATTTTAAGAGGCTGAGGGCCAACAACCACAACTATCCGCTGGAAGCAACTTGATCACGGCGACTCGGCATCTCGTCAATGAAAAGGAAGAGCCCTCTTGTGCCTTGGTAGAGCATGAGTAGAACAGTGTCTCCAATTTTACAATATGGATGCATTGCCACGACAAGCAAGAATTGTTAAGTTGAATGGTTCCATTTCTGCGGGAATGCAGTACCTTACAATCACTTTGGCGTTATTAGTAGGCACAAGTGTAATTCGACCACGCCGGAAATCGAACTAGGAACTGCTACAACGGGCAATTTCTGTTGAAATGTAGAATAAAAACCAATTGTAACATAGCGTTGAAGATATATATTGTTTATGAGCATCAACATTAAAATAAGACTTTTTACTAGCGTTTTGTGCACACAAATGGTCTTGTTCAATGTGTGCACCATAGGTATAATTAATCCCATCCAAAATTCAGCGTTCATACGTTGTGCTATCTCTGTCAGATTATCAAAAAAGTTTATGACATCTTCAAGTCCTTCCAGTGAAATTTGGTACGCTTAGTAACATACAGATTGTTCACTATGCATCCAACTTATCCTGCTTAAAAGGTGGAAAGGTATTATTTATTCAAAACATGGCAGAAGAATATATAGTGCGCATAAATTGGTAAATAGAATTTGTTGCTGCCTAGGAACGAAGTTAGAAAATGAAATCACAATTGGTTGCTTAAATAGTGATGAATTATTCAAAACAAATATCCCGATTTTGCTAAGTAATATGGCAGCATGGAGAAACTTGAAAGGACACTAACCTCGATCAAACTTTTATCGACTGATGACGTTGGGGAAGGAAACATCCATGTTAATTAGACCAGGATGTGGTGCACGCACTAGAATTTTATTGCCAGTTTTCAGTTCACAACACTAAGACATTTTTCTTCAAAGGTCCGCATTAAAATAGGAGTGACCATCTTTATCAAGTTTTACGCTAACTGTCATTGTATGTTCATGTTGCGTTGTCAATATGACATCCTCGAAGTCATCAACAAAGTAAAGCCCAAGATTTCGTTCTACTCCTATTCTTGCAAAGCAAGGGATGTACTGCTTGAAATGAAAATTAAGATCGTAAATTAAATATATTGAAATAATAGAGCAAGATGCAAATGTGGGAGTAACTGGTAGAATAGATCAATATATAGATGAAAGCAAAGTACAAAAACATATAAATAAAAATAGATATTGTAACAAAGATTTGATGCAAATATATAGATAATGTAGCAACAGACGGTATATGTTCACAAATTTAGGCCATGCCAACCGTGGTAGATTGAGATTGAACACACCGAGTGTTCCCTGAATTCATCCGGAATGGTGAGATAGAACTTCGTTTCCGACTGGCCGCGACCACACTTGCCCGATTTTTCCTCGCACTGTGGACACGTGAATGAACACCCACGAATCAGCTAGAACAAAAATGATTCCACGACGATTTCTGCTAGTTGATTAACAGCGATGGACGGACTATGATAAGAGATGAGTGCATATTTTAGTAAGTTGATTGCCTTCTCCATGAGAAAATCCCCGGCCCAATCCCGCAAAAAAAACCAGTCGACCAGAGTCTAGAATGTCGGTGAAGATAGGCGGTGGAAAGCGGTAGGGGTGAAATCCCATGCCGTTCAGAGCGCGACCTCTACTCGCTGACAACAGTGCTGTCGAGCTTAGGGTGGCCGCCACGATAGAAGTTGATGAGGTGCAGAGTTGCGGAGGAGTCTGCGGCGAGTGGGTGGGAACGAAGTGGGCGAGGGTTTTCTTTTTTCTTTTTGCATGTGTGATTGAACACACACGGTTCGCAAAGGCGACAGAGATGAATCGTGTGTGATAGTAAATCACCGTGATTGAATGGGAATCCAAATTTCCTTTGTCCTTTGTCCATGAGTTTTTTTCTAATATGAACATAAACCCTGCTAATCAACGTATCTATAATTTTTGATTACTCCATGCGGTTTTATTATCAATCTTGGATGTTTTATAATCATTATATAGTCATTTTATATCATTTTTTGGTGCTAACCTATTGACATAGTGCCAAATGCCAGTTGCTGTTTTCTGCATGTTTTTTACATCGCAGGAAATCAATATCAGACGGAGTCCAAATGCCACGCCAATTTACGATGACTTTTTATGGACCAGAAGGAAGAAGTTGGGCCCTGGTTTCACCTAGGGGAGTCTCGAGGAGAGGAAAACCCACCAGGGCACGCCAGGAGGCCCAAGCGCACCCTGGTGGGTTGTGCCCACCTCAGATGCCCCTTGGACCGACTCTTTGCTCTATAAATACCCCAATATTCTAGAAACCCTAGGGGAGTCAACGGAATTTTCATCCAGCCCCCGCAGAGTCCAGAATCACGAGATCCAATCTAGACACCATCACGGAGGGGTTCACCACTTCCATTGGTGCCTCTCCGATGATGCGTGAGTAGTTCTTTGTAGACCTTCGGGTCTGTAGTTAGTAGCTATATGGCTTCCTCTCTCTCTCTCTCTTGATTACCAATACAATGTTCTCTTGGAGATCCATATGATGTAAGTCCTTTTTGTGGTGTGTTTGTTGGGATCTGATGAACTTCGAGTTTATGATCAGTTATATCTTTTTATATCCATGAAAGTTATTTGAATTATTTGATCTCTTATATGTGTGATCTCTTATAGCTTCATATTTCTTCTACGATATTTGGGTTTTGTTTGGCCAACTTGATCTATTTATCTTGCAATGGGAAGAGGTGCCTGGTAATGGGTTCGATCTTACAGTGCTTGATCCCAGTGACAGAAAGGGAACCGACACGTATGTATCGTTGCTACTAAGGATAAAAAGGCGGGATCCATATCTGCCGCAATAGATAAACGGATCTTGTCTACATCATGTCATCGTTCTTATTGCATTACTCCGTTTTTCCATGAACTTAATACACTAGATGCATGCTGGATAGCGGTCGATGTGTGGAGTAATAGTAGTATATGCAAGCAGGAGTCGGTTTACTAATTTTGGATGTGATGCCTATGTAATGATCATTGCCTGGATATCGTCATGATTATTTGAAGTTCTATCAATTACCCAACAGTAATTTGTTCACCCACCATTTGCTATTTTTCTCGAGAGAAGCCACTAGTGAAACCTACGGCCGCTGGGTCTTTTTCTCATATATTTGCCTTGCGATCTACTTTTTCCTTGTGTTTATTTTCATATCTATTAAACCAAAAATTACAAAAATACCTTGCTGCAATTTATTTGCTCCACAATCTATTTATCCCATCTACAAATGTACCTCACATCCTTTGCCTATCTTGAGGCGCCGTACCCCGAAAGGGATTCAACCCCTTTAACACATCGGGTTGCGAGGTGTTGTTCTTTGTGTGCAGGGGTTGTTTATGTTGTGTTGCTTGGTTCTCCTACTGGTTCGATAACCTTGGTTTCATATCTGAGGGAAATACCTACCACCGTTGTGCTGCATCATCCCTTCCTCTTTGGGGAAAAACCGATGTAGCTTCAAGCAACATCAAAAGGAGTTTCTGGAGCCGTTGTAGGGGAGGATCAAGTCAAGATAGTCTCCCGGCCCCGCGCCAATTTCTGGCGCCGTTGCCGGGGAGGATCTTCAACATCAACCAGGTTCCTAATCACAAATCTCGTCTCCTCGCAATTTACATTATTTGCCATTTGCCTCTCATTTTCCTCTCCCCCACTTCACAAAACTTTGCCGTTTTACTCGCCCTCTTTTTCGTTCATCGTTTTCTCGTTAGATGTCTTCTTTGCTTGCGTGAAATGTGTCTTCTATATGCTTGCAGCTTTGCTTGCTAAATATCTCTTGATATGGATCCTCGTCCACTTGCTAATCTTTTTAAGAGATCCAATTATCATGAACAAATTGCTAGTGATTTGAGTACACTCGATTATCTTTGTGAAGTTTTGCTTGAGATTCGTGAATCTAAAAATTGTGATGAAGAAATTTATGATGTGATTAATGATAGCTCTTTGAATGAAAAGCATGATTGCAATGATTTTACTATAAATTCTATTAATGTCAATTGTGCTAATAATATGTGAAACCCCAAGCTTCGGGATGCTAATTTTTCTATGTCCACTACTTATTGCAATTATCATGATTGGGGTGATTCTTCTTACGATCTTAAAATTTTATTTAAGCCCCGTGATGAATATGAGATTGATAATAGTGTTTGCAATAATATTGAAAGTGGGTTTGGAAGAGTGTCAACTTTAGATCCCACTACTTTGGAGAATGTTCAATCTTATGAATTTTTTGATAAAAGTGGGTTTGGAGAGGTCATGACTTCAGTTAATGTTAATCCCACTATTTTGGAAGAGTGTCAACTTCGCATGCATGTGGATCGTGTTGAGAATATGTTATGTGATAGCTATATTGTTGAATTTTCTTATGATCCTACATGTAATTATTATGAGAGAGGAAAATACTCCCTCCGTCCCAAAATAAGTGTCTTGAGCTTAGTACAGATTTGTACTAGAGCTAATACAAAGTTGAGACACTTATTTCGGAACGGATGGAGTATGGTTGTAGAAATTTTCATGTTACTAAATTACCTCTCTTCATGTTGAGATTGCTATTGTTTTCTTCCACGCATGTGCTAGATATTTCTTGCCTTGATAATTTTGCCTACAAAATGCCTATGCATTGGAATTATATTAGACTTAAATGTGTTTTTCATGAGTTTTATGATGCTCTCTTTGTGGTTCAAATCTTATATTTCTTGAGAGCATCAATAAAATCTTATGCCTAGTTAGGGGCATAAAACTATAGCGCTTGTTGGGAGGCAACCCAATTAATAAAATTTATTTTTTCCTTTTGCTTTATGTTCTTGTGTGTTAGCACAATTATGCTACTGGTATGATTGTGTTTTTTGTGTTTTAGTTAGTGTTTATGCCAAGTAAAGCCTTTAGGATCTTCTGGGGTGATAGTTGTTTGATCTTGCTGAAAAAGACAGAAACTTTGCGCTCATGAAAAAATTTCTAATAAATCACAGAAAAGAGCTTTTGCCCTGATTCTTTTTGCAGAAGATTAATATACAAATTATACTGGTCTTACTAATTTGGTAGAATTTTTGGAGTTACAGAAGTATAAGAAAGTTCCATATTACTACAGACTGTTCTGTTTTGACAGATTCTGTTTTCTTTGTGTTGTGTGCTTATTTTGATGGCTCTATGGTTTTCTTTGATGAGTTTTTGCCATAGAAAAGTTGGAATACAGTAGATATAATACAAAAACAAAATAAGAATTGGTTTGACACAGAACTTATAGTAGTGGTTTGCTTTCTTTTACTAACGGAACTCACAAGGGTTTTGTTGAGTTTTGTGTGATTAAAGTTTTCAAGTTTTGGGTTATCTTACGATGGATGAGAGAAGGATAGGAGAGCCTAAGCTTGGGGATGCCCCGGCATACCAAGATATTATCCAAGAATGAGCAACCAACTAAGCTTGGGGTGCCCCCGAGTGGCATCCCCTCTTTCTTATAACGACCATCGGTATTTTACTCGAGATTATATTTTTATTCGTCACATGATATGTGTTTTGCTTTGAGCGTCTTGTATGATATGTGTCTTTGCTTGTTTTATTTTGTGTTTCAAGTCATCAATCCTTGCTGGACACACCTATCTGAGAGAGCCAAAATTATGCCATGACTTGTTTGCTCTCTATGCTTCACTTAAATTTTTATGAGCAATGGACTTGCTCTAGTGCTTCACTTATATCTTTTTGAGCATGGTGTGCTTAGTATTTTTGAAGAAATGCTCTCTTGCTTCACTTATATTTATTTGAGAGTTAGTAAAATTTTGAAGAAATTCTCTCTTGCTTCACTTAAATTATTTTGAGAGAAAGAAAATATGTTTTGCTCATGATCTTCACTTATATTTGTTTGAGATTATGAAAAGCAACACATAAAAATTAGTCCCAAAGTGATAGATATCCAAGAAGGATAAAGAAAAAAATGTATGTCATGAAGATCACTGGAAAAGATAAACTTGATTCTTAGTAATAGTTTTGAGATATGATGATGTGATATGTGAGTTATGATGATGAGTAATTGTGCTCTAGTAAAAATATTGGTGTTATGGTTTGTGATTCCCTATGCATGCACGAAAGTCAATAATCATGCAATGAAAATTATATCCTACTTGTGGTGCATTATACGGTGTTAATTATGCTTAATGCTTGCTTATGAGATTATTCGTTTCTTGGTTTGTTGCTTCTCAATCTTTTTGCTAGCCTTCATTTGGCACCAAGTATGACCTCTACTTGTGCATCCAACATCCTTTAAACCAGTTTTGCCACATGAGTCCACTATATCTACCTATATGCGGTATTCTTTTGCTGTTCTAAGCAAATTTGCATGTGCCATCTCTAATTTTCAAAATGAACTTCTCTTTTGTGTGTTTGTTTCACTCGTGGAACGGTAACGGGTAGCTAATATTTTCCATGCTAGATGTGTTATTCTCACGACGAGTGTTTATTCACTTGTCATTGCACGAGAGTAAGGCAAAGTTACTACGGATGCCCAATCCCGAAATGCAAAAATAAATTTACTTTATGTTGTCAAATAATAAATTCCTTGGAAAGTGTTGGTATGGAGGGCACTCGTGGATACCGCTAGCCATGGAAAGTGAAAGTTATGGTGGAAAAAGGAATAAACTTTATTTTCTGTTTGGGAACCGCCTATGATATATCTAGCATGGAAAGTGTTGGGATGCTCCAAGTCGTTTTCATTGGTGGGATGGATACACCTCCCAAAAATGTTTCTATCTCTATTTTTCACTTTGAGCTCAGGCACCTTTACAAACCCCTAATTCCCTCTGCGTAGGGCCTTTCTTTTACCTTATGCAATTTTTATTTTTGAAATTGAGTCTCCATCCTCTCTTATAAAAGCACCAACTAGGGGGCAATATGATCGTACTTAAGTATTGGGTGTAGCTAATATGTGAGTGTGTTTCATGAATGGATCAATGTTTGAGCATGATAGGCTAGGGATAACTTGTTTTAGCATTCATATTTTGAAAGACATGGTTGCTTGTTGATATGCTAGTATCTAAATTATTATGTCAAAACTAGACTATTGTTTTGAATCACATAAAAGTCCAAATGTCCATGCTATAAAGAAAATAATATGATATGACATGATAAACAGCACTCCACATCAAAAGTTCTATTTTTATCACTTACCTACTTGAGGACGAGCAGGAGTTAAGCTTGGGGATGTTGACACATCTCCAACGTATCTATAATTTTTGATTATTCCATGTTGTTTTATTATCAATCTTGGATGTTTTATAATCATTATATAGTCATTTTATATCATTTTTTGGTACTAACCTATTGACATAGTGCCAAGTGCCAGTTGTTGTTTTCTGCATGTTTTTTACATCACAGGAAATCAATATCAAACGGAGTCCAAATGCCACGCCAATTTATGATGATTTTTTATGGACCAGAAGGAAGAAGTTGGGCCCTGGTTGCACCTGGGGGGGGAGTCCCGAGGAGGGGATAACCCACCAGGGCATGCCAGGAGGCCCAGGCGCGCCCTGGTGGGTTGTGCCCACCTCGGGTGCCCCCTGGACCGACTCTTTGCTCTATAAATGCCCCAATATTCCAGAAACCCTAGGGGAGTCGACGAAATTTTCATCCAGCCGCCGCAGAGTCCAAAACCACGAGATCCAATCTAGACACCATCACGAAGGGGGTCACCACTTCCATTGGTGCCTCTCCGATGATGCGTGAGTAGTTCTTTGTAGACCTTCGCGTCCGTAGTTAGTAGCTATATGGCTTCCTCTCTCTCTCTCTCTCTCTCTCTCTCTCTCTCTCTCTTGATTATCAATACAATGGTCTCTTGGAGATCCATATGATGTAAGTCCTTTTTGTCGTGTGTTTGTTGGGATCTGATGAACTTCGAGTTTATGATCGGTTATATCTTTTTATATCCATGAAAGTTATTTGAGTTCTTTGATCTCTTATATGCGCGATCTCTTATAGCCTCGTATTTCTTCTTTGATATTTGGGTTTTTTTGGCCAACTTGATCTATTTATCTTGCAACGGGAAGAGGTGCCTAGTAATGGGTTTGATCTTACGGTGCTTGATCCCAGTGACAGAAAGGGAACCAACACGTATGTATCGGTGCTACTAAGGATAAAAAGACGGGATCCATATCTGCCGCAATAGATAAACGGATCTTGTCTACATCATGTCATCGTTCTTATTACATTACTCCGTTTTCCATGAACTTAATACACTAGATGCATGCTGGATAGCGGTCGATGTGTGGAGTAATAGTAGTAGATGCAGGCAGGAGTCGGTCTACTAATCTTGGACGTGATGCCTTGCTACGTCTTGAGCTTGCATTGGTTTTCCTTGAAGAGGAAAGGGTGATGCAGCAATAGTAGCGCAAGTATTTCCCTCAGTTTTTGAGATTCAAGGTATCAATCCAGTAGGAGGCTCCTCAAAAGTCCCACGCACCTACACAAACAAACAAGGACTCGCAACCAACGCAATAAAGGGGTTGTCAATCCCTTCAATGCCACTTGCGAAAGTGAGATCTGATAGAGATAATATGATAAGATAAATATATTTTTGGTATTTTATGATATAGATTGGAAAAGTAAAGATGCAAATAAAAGTAGATTGAAAGCTTATATGATAAGAGATAGACCCCGGGGCCATAGGTTTCACTAGTGGCTTCTCTCAAGATAGCATAAGTATTACGGTGGGTGAACAAATTACTGTCGAGCAATTGATAGAAAAGTGAATAATTATGAGATTATCTAGGCATGATCATGTACATAGGCATCACGTCCGTGACAAGTAGACCGACTCCTGCCTGCATCTACTACTATTACTCCACACATCGACCGCTATCCAGCATGCATCTAGAGTATTAAGTTCATAAAGAACAGAGTAACGCATTAAGAAAGATGGCATGATGTAGAGGGATAAACACATGCAATATGATATAAACCCCATCTTTTTATCCTCGATGGCAACAATACAATACGTGCCTTGCTGCCCCTGCTGTCACTGGGAAAGGACACCGCAAGATTGAACCCAAAGCTAAGCACTTCTCCCATTACAAGAAAGATCAATCTAGTAGGTCAAACCAAATGGATAATTCGAAGAGACTTGCAAAGATAACTTAATCACACATAAAAGAATTCAGAGGAGATTCAAATATTTCTCATAGATAAACTTGATCATAAACCCACAATTCATCGGATCTCGACAAACACATCGCAAAAAGAGTTACATCGAATAGATCTCCAAGAAGATCGAGGAGAACTTTGTATTGATATTCAAAGAGAGAGAAGAAGCCATCTAGCTAATAACTATGGACCCGAAGGTCTGTGGTAAACTACTCACAACTCATCGGAGAGGCCTTGGGGATGATGTAGAGGCCTTCCGTGGTTGATTCCCCCTCCGGCGGAGCACCGACGAAGGCTCCAAGATGGGATCTCACGGATACAGAAGGTTAAGGCGGTGGAAATAGTTTTTTTGTGGTTGCTTCTGATGTTTTCGAGGTACATGGGTATATGTAGGAGGAAGAAGTAGGTCTGTTGACGCTCGAGGGGCCCACGAGGGTGGGGGCGCGCCCACCTGTAGGGGCGCGCCGGGCACCCTCGTGGCCGCCTCGCTTGTTTCTTGACTTCCACTCCAAGTCCTCTGGATCACATTTGTTCCAAAAAGATCGCTCCCGAAGGTTTCATTCCGTTTGGACTCCGTTTGATATTCCTTTTCTTCAAAACACTCAAATAGGCAAGAAAGCAGCAATTTGGGCTGGGCCTCCGGTTAGTAGGTTAGTCCCAAAAATGGTATAAAAGTGTAAAGTAAAGCCCATAAACATCCAAAACGGGTAATATAATAGCATGGAACAATCAAAAATTATAGATACGTTGGAGACATATCAAGCATCCCCAAGCTTAATTCCTGCTCGTCCTCGAGTAGGTAAATGATAAAAACAGAATTTTTGATGTGGAATGCTACCTAGCATAATCCTCAATGTAATTTTCTTTATTGTGGCATGAATGTTCAGATCCAAATGATTCAAAATAAAAGTTCATATTGACATAAGAAATAATAATACTTCAAGTATACTAATCAAGCAATCATGTCTTCTCAAAATAACATGGCTAAAGAAAGTTATCCCTACAAAATCATATAGTCTGGCTGTTGCTCTATCTTCATCACACAAAGTATTTAATCATGCACAACCCCGATGACAAGCCAAGCAATTGTTTCATACTTTAGTAATCTCAAACTTTTTCAACTTTCACGCAATACATGAGCGTGAGCCATGGACATAGCACTATATGCGGAGAAGAAGGGTGGTTGTGGAGAAGAAAAAAAGGAGGAAGATAGTCTCACATAAACTAGGCGTATCAACAGGCTATGGAGATGCCCATTAATAGATATTGAAGTGAGTGAGTAGGGATTGACATGCAATGGATGCACTAGAGCTATAAATGTATGAAAGCTCAACAAAAGAAACTAAGTGGGTGTGCATCCAACTCGCTTGCTCATGAAGACCTAGGGCATTTTGAGGAAGCCCATCATTGGAATATACAAGCCAAGTTATATAATGAAAAATTCCCACTGGTATATGAAAGTGACAACATAGACTCTCTATCATGAAGATCATGGTGCTACTTTGAAGCACAAGTATGGTAAAAAGAGATAGTAGCATTGTCCCTTCTCTCTTTTTCTCTCATTTTTCTTTCTTCTTTTTTTTCTTTTTCCTTTTTATTTGGTGGGCTTCTTTGGCCTCTTTTATTTTTATAAAGTCCGAAGTCTCATCCCGACTTGTGGGGGAATCATAGTCTCCATCATCCTTTCCCCACTGGGACAATGCTCTAATAATGAAGATCATCACACTTTTATTTACTTACAACTCAAGATTACAACTCAATACTTAGAACAAGATATGACTCTATATGAATGCCTCCGGCGGTGTACCGGGATATGCAATGAATCAAGAGTGACATGTATGAAAATTATAAAGGTGGCCTTGCCACAAATACAATGTCAACTACATGATCATGCAAAGAGCAATATGACAATGATGATATGTGTCATGTAAACGGAACGGTGGAAAGTTGCATGGCAATATATCTCGGAATAGCTATGGAAATGCCATAATAGGTAGGTATGGTGGCTGTTTTGAGGAAGGTATATGGTGGGTGTATGGTACCGGCAAAAGTTGACGGCACAAGAGAGGCTAGCAATGGTGGAAGGGTGAGAGTGTGTATAATCCATGGACTCAACATTGGTCATAAAGAAGTCATATACTTATTGCAAAAATCAACAAGTCATCGAAAACAATGTACTACGTGCATGCTCCTAGGGGGATAGATTGGTAGGAAAAGACCATCGCTCGTCCCCAACCGCCACTCATAAGGAAGACAATCAATAAATAAAATTGTGCTCCAACTTCATCACAAAGCGGTTCACCATATGTGGATGCTACAGGAATCACAAACTTCAACACAAGTATTCTTTAAATTCATAATCACCCAACTAGCATGACTCTAATATTACCACCTCTATATCTCAAAACAATTATCAAGTATCAAATTGATCATACCATCCAATTCACTTTCTATGATAGTTTTTATTATACCCAACTTGGATGCCCATCATTCTAGGACCAAATTTATAACCATAGCAAATAGCATGCTGTTCTAAGATACTCTCAAAATAATATAAGTGAAGCATGAGAGATTAACAATTTCTACAAAATAAAGCCACCGCCGTGCTCTAAACGATATAAGTGAAGCACTAGAGCAAAACTATCTAGCTCAAAAGATATAAGTGAAGCACATAGAGTATTCTAATAAATTCCAATCAAGTGGGTTTCTCCCAAAAGGTGTGTACAGCAAGGATGATTGTGGTAAACTAAAAAGCAAAGACTAATATCATACAAGACGCTCCAAGCAAAACACATATCATGTGGCGAATAAAAATATAGCTCCAAGTAAAGTTACCGATAGACGAAGACGAAAGAGGGGATGCCTTCCGGGGCATCCCCAAGCTTAGGCTTTTGGTTATCCTTGAATATCTTGGGGTGCCATGGGCATCCCCAAGCTTAGGCTCTTGCCACTCCTTATTCCATAATCCATCAAATCTTTACCCAAAACTTGAAAACTTCACAACACAAAACTCAACAGGAAATCTCATAAGCTCCGTTAGTGCAAGAAAGAAAACCCACCACATAAGGTACTGTAATGAACTCATTCTTTACTTATATTGGTGTTAAACCTACTGTATTCCAACTTCTCTATGGTTCATACCCCTACATACTAGCCATAGATGCATCAAAATAAGCAAACAACACACAAAAAACAGAATCTATCAAAAACAGAACAGTCTGTAGAAATCTGTAACTCTCGGATACTTATGGAACTTTAAAAATCCTACCAAAATAGGAAGTCCTGGGAAAATTGTATATAGATCTACATCAGAAAGAATCAACGCAAAAGCACATTTCTGTGAATTACTAAAATTATTTTCGTGCGTGCAAAGTTTCTGTTTTTCAGCAGAATCAAATTAACTATCACCATAGGTTATCCTATAGGTTCTACTTGCTACAAACACTAATTAAAACATGAAAACACATCTAAAAAGAATCTAGATGAAAAATTTATTACTAAACAGAAGCAAAAACAAAAAAAAACAAAAATAAAATTGGGTTGCCTCCAACTAGCGCTATCGTTTAACGCCCCTAGCTAGGCATAAAAGCGAGGATAGATCTAAGTAGTGCCATCTTTGGCACTCAATTCATAAGTAGCTCGCATGATAGATTCATAAGTTAATTTAACTTTCTTTCTTGGAAAGTGTTCCATGCCTTTCCTTAATGGAAATTGGAATCTAATATTCCCTTCCTTCATATCAATAATTGCACCAATCGTTCTAAGGAAAGGTCTATCAAGAATAATAGGACATGAAAGATTGCAATCTATGTCAAGAACGATAAAATCTACGGGCACATAGTTCCTATTTGCAACAATAAGAACATCATTGATCCTTCCCATAGGCTTTTTAATGGTGGAATCTGCAAGGTGCAAATTTAAAGAGCAATCATCAAGATCATGGAAACCTAGAATATCACATAAAGTTTTCGGAATTGTGGAAACACTAGCACCCAAATCACATAAAGCATAACACTCACGATCTTTAATTTTAATATTTATAGTAGGTTCCCACTCATCATTAAGTTTTCTAGGTATAGAAACTTCCAAATTAAGCTTTTCATCATAAGATTGCATCAAGGCATCAATAATATGTTTGGTAAAAGCTTTATTTTGACTATAAGCATGAGGAGAATTCAAAACGGATTGCAACAAGGAAATACAATCTACTAAAGAACAATTATCATAATTAAATTCCTTGAAATCCAAGATAGCGGGTTCAATGATATTTAAAGTCTTGACCTCTCCAATCTCACTTTTACCAAATTTAGCATCAAGATCTAAGAACTCCGAATCATTGGGACGCCTTTTAACTAAAGTTGACTCATCTCCAGTCCTATCATTATTAAGATTCATATTGCAAAACAAAGATTTAATAGGGGACACATCAATAACTTTTAGATCTTCATCATTATTTTCATGGAAACTAGAAGAACACGCTTTTACAAAGCAATCTTTCTTAGCACGCAATCTAGCGGTTCTTTCTTTGCACTCATCAATGGAAATTCTCATAGCTTTGAGAGACTCATTGATATCATGCTTAGGAGGAGTAGATCTAAGTTTCAAAGAATCAACATCAAGCGAAAGTCTATCAACGTTCCTAGCCAAATCATCAACTTTAAGCAATTTTTCTTCAAGCAAAGCATTAAAATTCTTTTGAGAGATCATAAATTCTTTAACACTATTCTCAAAATCAGAGGGCATCTTATTATAATTACCATAAGAATTATTGTAGGAATTTCCATAATTATTAGAGGAATTACTAGGGAACGGTCTAGGATTAAAGTTTCCTCTATAAGCATTGTTACCAAAATTATTCCTACCAACAAAATTCACATCCATAGATTCATTATTATTCTCAATCAAAGTAGACAAAGGCATATCATTGGGATCAATAGGAGCACTCTTAGTAGCAAACAATTTCATAAGTTCATCCATCTTTCCACTCAAAACATTAATTTCTTCTATAGCATGCACTTTTTTACTAGTAGATCTTTCGGTGTGCCATTGAGAATAATTAGCCATAATGTTATCAAGGAGTTTAGTAGCTTATCCTAAGGTCATTTCAATAAACGTGCCTCCCGCGGCGAATCTAAAAGATTTCTAGAAGCAAAATTCAATCCGGCATAAAATTTTTGTATGATCATCCATAAATTCAAACCATGAGTAGGGCAATTGCGAATCATTAATTTCATTCTTTCCCAAGATTGGGCAACATGCTCATGATCAAGTTGTTTAAAATTCATGATATCGTTCCTAAGAGAGATGATCTTAGCGGGAGGAAAATACTTATAGATAAAAGCATCTTTGCACCTATTCCATGAATCAATACTATTCTTAGGCAAAGATGAAAACCACACTTTAGCACGATCTCTAAGTGAAAACGGAAATAACTTCAATTTAACAATATCATTATCCGTATCTTTCTTCTTTTGCATCTCACACAAATCAACAAAGTTGTTTAGATGGGTAGCGGCATCTTCACTAGGAAGGCCGGAGAATTGATCTTTCATAACAAGATTCAGCAAAGCAGCATTGATTTCACAAGACTCAACATCATTAAGAGGAGCAATCGGAGTACTAAGGAAATCATTATTATTGGTATTGGAAAAGTCACACAATTTGGTATTATCTTGCGCCATCGCGACAAGTAATCCAACACACAAGCAAACAAAAAGGCAAGCGAAAGAGAGAGGAGATTGGGAAAGAGAGGGCGAATAAAACGGCAAGGGTGAAGTGGGGGAGAGGAAAACGAGAGGCAAATGGCAAATAATGTAATGCGAGGGAGATGAGTTTGTGATGGGTACTTGGTATGTTTTGACTTGAGCGAAGACCTCCCCGGCAATGGCGCCAGAAATCCTTCTTGCAACGTCTTGAGCTTGCGTTGGTTTTCCTGGAAGAGGAAAGGGTGATGCAGCAATAGTAGCATAAGTATTTCCCTCGGTTTTTGAGAACCAAGGTATCAATCTAGTAGGAGGCTCCTCAAAAGTCCCACACACCTAAACAAACAAACAAGAACTCACAACCAACGCAATAAAGGGGTTGTCAATCCCTTCAAGGTCACTCGCGAAAGTGAGATCTGATAGAGATAATATGATAATATAAATATATTTTTGGTATTTTATGATATAGATTGAAAAAGTAAAGATGCAAATAAAAGTACATTGAAAGCTTATATGATAAGAGATAGACCCGGGGGCCATAGGTTTCACTAGTGGCTTGTCTCAAGATAGCATAAGTATTATGGTGGGTGAACAAATTACTGTCAAACAATTGATAGAAAAGCGAATAATTATGAAATTTTCTAGGCATGATCATGTAGATAGGTATCACGTCCGTGACAAGTAGACCGACTCCTGCCTGCATCTACTACTATTACTCCACACATCGACCGCTATCAAGCATGCATCTAGAGTATTAAGTTCATAAAGAATATAGTAACGCATTAAGAAAGATGACATGATGTAGAGGGATAAACTCATGCAATATGATATAAACCCCATCTTTTTATCCTCGATGGCAACAATACAATACGTGCCTTGTTGCCCCTGCTGTCACTGGGAAAGGACACCGTAAGATTGAACCCAAAGCTAAGCACTTCTCCCATTGCAAGAAAGATCAATCTAGTAGGCCAAACCAAACTGATAATTCGAAGAGACTTGAAAAGATAACTTAATCACACATAAAAGAATTCAGAGAAGATTCAAATATTTCTCATAGATAAACTTGATCATAAACCCACAATTCATCGGATCTCGACAAACACACCGCAAAAAGAGTTACGTCGAATAGATCTCCAAGAAGATCAAGGAGAACTTTGTATTGAGATTCAAAGAGAGAGAAGAAGCCATCTAGCTAATAACTATGGACCAGAAGGTCTGTGGTAAACTACTCACAACTCATCGGAGAGGCCTTGGAGATGATGTAGAGGCCCTCCATGGTTGATTCCCCCTCCGGCGGAGCGCCGACTAAGGCTCCAAGATGGGATCTCGTGGATACAGAAGGTTACAGCGGTGGAAATAGTTTTTTGTGGTCACTTCTGATGTTTTCGGGGTACATGGGTATATGTAGGAGGAAGAAGTAGGTCGGTTGACGCTCAAGGGGCCCATGAGGGTGGGGGGCGCGCCCAACTGTAGGGGGCGCGCCCAACTGTAGGGGGCCGCCGGGCACCCTCGTGGTCGCCTCGCTTGTTTCTTGACTTCCACTCCAAGTCCTCCGGATCACGTTTGTTCCAAAAAGATCGCTCCCGAAGGTTTCATTCCGTTTGGACTCCGTTTGATATTACTTTTCTTTGAAACACTGAAATAGGCAAGAAAACAGCAATTTGGGTTGGGCCTCCAGTTAGTAGGTTAGTCCCAAAAATGATATAAAAGTGTAAAGTAAATCCCATAAACATCCAAAACAGGTCATATAATAGCATGTAACAATCAAAAATTATAGATACGTTGGAGACGTATCATGCCTATGTAATGATCATTGCCTGGATATCATCATGATTATTTGAAGTTCCATCAATTGCCCAACAGTAATTTGTTCACCCACCGTTTGCTATTTTTCTTGAGAGAAGCCACTATGAAACCTACAGCCCCCGGGTCTTCTTTCTCATATATTTGCCTTGCAACCTACTTTTTCCTTGTGTTTATTTTCAGATCTATTAAACCAAAAAAATACAAAAATACCTTGCTGCATTTTATTTGTTTTGCGATCTATTTATCCCATCTACAAATTTACCTCACGTCCTTTGCCTATCTTGAGGCGCCGTACCCCGAAAGGGATTGACAACCCCTTTAACACGTTAGGTTGCGAGGTGTTGTTCTTTGTTTTGAGGGGCTATTATGTTGTGTTGCTTGGTTGTCCTACTGGTTCTAAGGGAAATACCTACCACCGATGTGTTGCATCATCCCTTCCTCTTTGGGGAAAAACCGATGTAGCTTCAAGCGACATCAGTACTTAACATGCCTTTCCATGTACTTACGTAGGGCCATAACGGGTGATGTTGTTGTTTGCCATCGAGGTTAGCTCCATCCCATGTCTTATAATATTTTACATCATTTGTGCAATTGCAATTTGGCTTCTAACATTTACTTGCTTCTTATAGGTACACATGTCGGGGGCACTGATCCACGCTTCGACCCGGAGGAAGAGTCTCCTCTGCCGCCGCTGACTTTGGGCAGGCTCTGGCCAAGGTGTAGTGCCCCAACAACTACCTCTCGGGACTTACCAAGTATGAACTCACCAGTTCAATCTTACCAATACCAGTTGCAAGTAACGGCTATGTTTTGTACGGTCGATGTATTAAGCATGTTGTAGTAAACATGTCTAACACATTTTAGCTATTTCCCCTACTTTATTATAGACAACTGGGCCATTATCTGCTCTGGCAGCACCTGCCTTGTGATGTTTAACTCTGCCAATTGCATTTTTATTAGTACCGGTTTCGATGGCCATTAAGCCTGTTGCAATTAATAGTTGTGTCCATTTTTAAACAGTTGTATTTCAATGGCTACAAACTTACAAAACATGAATTAGGATGATGTTAAGCCTGTCGCAATTAATAGTTGTATCCATTTTTTAATCCGTCCCTATTCTACCATGCTACTCTTTCGCAATGAAAATATCACTACAAATGATGCCATTTTATTACCATTTGCTATTTTTGGTGGATATTAACCCTGTTGTAGTTAACATTGGCTTTCCATGTACTTACATAGGGCTACAATGGGCAATGTTGTTGTTTGCCGTTGAGGTTAGCTGCATCCCATGTCTTTTACACCATCCATTCCTAAATATAAGTATTTTTAGAGATTCCAATATAGACTACATAAGGAGCAAAATGAGTGAATCTAGATTCTAATCTAAACTATATCTATAATTCTATATACATCCATATGTAGTTCATATTGAAATCTCTAAAAATACTTGTACTCAGGAATGTAGGTAGTCGTATTTTACATCATTTGTGCAATCTCAGTTTAGCTTCTAACATTTACTAGCTGCTTGTAGGTACATATATGAGCGGTACTGATCCCTGCTTCGATCCCTTTTGCGTATGGGGCAATGAGATATTCATGAACAAGTGTCAAGTGAGGAAACTAAGAAAGATTGTTAGGCGAAAGAAATGGGTGATGGGAATTAAGCTCATTATTTACACTTTGTCCAAGACAACAGTGAACTTTAGGATGGTAAGTAATGTGTTGCCTTTTCCCCCTTCCCACAACAAGTTACTCTATTAGACCTCATGATCTGATATTTTCTCTTTTCAGTGGTTTCTGAAGCTATTTACTGACCGGTGTCGTGGAATTATCATGTTAGATGTCCTAGCGTAAAGACCTAGGTGTGGAGCCATCGCAACGTAGTTAGCTTGAAGGGGTTAAACAGGACAAGGGACATGGAGAGTTTATACTGGTTCGGCCCCTCGCGGTGGAGGTAACAGCCTAATCCAGTGTAGGGTGGTATTTGCTTGGGCTTCGATTACCAGGGAGCGAATACGCTTGACCTAGTTCTCGATCTCTTTCTTTTCTGCCCTAACTCGCCACTGGGTCGTCCCTTTATATACACAAGTTGACGCCCGACGGCTTACAGAGTCCTAGCCGGCTCATAGACAACGTGTCCGGCTCGATGACTAACTAAGCCTGCCTTACAATACAAGTTTATTCTCATGGCGGTTCATCCTCCTGGGCCCTAAGTCCCCTCTGGGTCTTGGGCCGCCAGCAGGCTTGTATGACCCGCCACCTTCATGGGTTATTGCTAGTGGTATGACCCGGCCCCTCCTGGGCGGCTCATACCCAGTAGTTATATCCCCAATATTAGGCCCCAGGTTGATTTGAACTTGTTCATATCAATGTTCAACACCTGACTTGTAAAATCTGCACCACCTGTTGTAACCCGCCGTGACGTCAGCTCTTGGAATCCTGTTAAACCGCCATGACGTCATTTCGCCTTAACTCCGCATGAGGCCCAGAGCATCTTAACTTATCCTTATCTTAATAAACATCCCGAAAATCGAGGCGTCCCAATAGTCATGCGATGATTTTGGCCTCCTCGATTCCCGTGCATGCCTTGTACTCGCCCCCCTTATAAATAGGGACGGGGTCTCTCTCATTTTCCTCCCTACTTCCTTCTTCGTCTTCCTCCTCCTCTCAGCCGCACGAGTGCTCGTACTCTATCGTCGCAACCTCCAGCCGCTGCACCAACTCAGGCCACCGCATCGACCTGACAAGACCAGAGAACTCCAGTGCGCCACCGCCGATCCTCATCACCTGTAAGCACGCCTCCCTCTTTCATCTCAGATCTGCTTTTAGGGTTTGGGTTGTTCATCGGTGTTCTTGCTGTTCTTCCTTATCTTCTTCAGCTCCTACAACTTTCAATCTGGATAGGCCGTAGAACTTGTGCGGAAGTAGTTTTGTCACCATTTTTGCCATTAAAGCAGCATCTCTTTGTAAAAAAACTACATCAACGAATCCAAGTTTTTTCACTGCCGCCACCTAAGGTTTTACTTTCGCTGCCATTTCTGAACTGTAATAGATCCGAAATTATAGCTCTAGCTTGCGAAATCTGTTTGTCTGCTCCTTAGCAAAAAATTTCAATTGATAGATTTAAATCCCCGAAACTGCCATGGCGGCTTATGACATAAACCGTGATCTGCTATATTACATTAGGCCCAGCTTAAGCCGCCATCATCCGCTTGAATCCATAACCCGGCCATCTTCCGGTTTAACCAAGCTGGCTTGTTCTGAACTAAATCTATGTAGTTTTATCCTTGTATTGCAGTTTGAAACAACAACTTGTAACTCGCCACACATCTGCCGGTTTAATGACATCCTAAATTGCTTTATTGTAGGTCGTGCACCCAACCATGACCAAGACAGTCACCTCATGCGACTGGGTTCCATCCATTGTTACCGAGGCAATGCTTGAAGACTATGTAAAGATTGGTTTCTTACCGGCCAAAGACGTCATTCATTGGTGTGCTCCTAATCCGTGTGAAGCCAAACCTCAACCGCAAGCCAGTGAAGTTATTGTTTCGCTGATCACATGAACCAGGGTTTTTCACCGCCCGAGTCAAAATTCTTCCATGATGTTCTGCATTTATGCAACTTCATCCTCAAGATATCAGGCCCAACTCTATTTCCAACATTTGCAACTTCCAGGTCTTCTGTGAAGTATACTTTCAAGAAGAACCTAGTGTTAACCTCTTCAGAAAGTATTTCTATTTAAACCGCGAGAATGAATTTACTGACGGCCCCAGCCAAGAACTCGGAGGGATCTCAATTCAGCGTCGTAGAGATGCCATTTTCCCTTATGCTTCCCTTCCAAGCCATCCCAAAGATTGGAATCAAACCTAGTTCTATTGCAAAGACACTTCTCTTGCTGATGAAAATCCCTTACCAGGCTATCGTGATCAACGGCTCAACTCAAAGCATCATCTTCCTGTCTGGCTTACTACTACTGAGCGGGCAAAACTTGCACCTACTTTCTCAAAGGTTAGGGCATTGCTGGGCAACGGTTTAATCGGAATTGATCTGCTTTGGTGCTGGGTAGCTTGGAGAATAATACCCTTAAGTCGCCGGCCCGGTTTGATGTGCACATACACTGGTGATACTAAGGACCCGTTGCGTTACAATTCAAAGTGTTTGACTGATAAGGCTATCAATGACATGACCAAGACTCTTCTCAATTTGACACTGGAAAGCTGCAGCAGAGTGGGTCTGAATCCTTTCTGCATACTTAACCCGGCACCGGAGGTATGCATGTCCGGTTTACATACTTCTTACCTCACCGCTCGTAGAATCTGGAAATCCTGACTTTATTGTAAACTTTCTCAGGCTAGATCTGCTTTTTGGGACAAGAGATACGATGAAAAAGCCGCCAAGAAGGCCAGATCCAAGACCAAAGCAATGAAGAGAAGTAAAAAGACATCCACCGCTTCTGATGCGTTTAACGTGGATGAATCTGAAGAGTTGGAGGTAGACTTTGATTCTATTGGCTCCTTTTTCATCCACCTTATTGACACTAATTACTATCAGGACGACGCGGAGAGCAGCCAGGCGGTTGATGACGAGGTAACCATTATTTCCTCCGACTCAGAGCCCTTGCCAAGATAGAAAATTCGGCGCGTGATTCGGAAAGTAAGGTTTTCTAACCCTTTAGCTCACATGGATCCCAACTTTATTTTGAAGCAACAACAACATGAGAACCGATGCAGAACCCGGAACAGTGGAGGCGGAGAACTTTCCTCCGGTTTGCCTAACACGCCAGCTCCAAGCAAATGCCGGAATGAGGTATTCAAAAAATCCGACTCTTATTTATTTTAACCCAGATATTACTCATCCAGTACTTCATACTTCTGATTTGAATTATCAGGGGACCTCTCACTCTTCGTCCGACGACTCTTCTCAGACTCAACTTCCTCCTTTCAAGACTGCCCCTGGGTACCAACTTAAACCTGTGTTTAACACCTTTAAATTCATACTGACTTGTTGAATCCTCTTATAGTGGGAAAGCAAAGCCTAGCAAAAAGGCCAGAACCACCAAGCCCTCAGAAGATCCCAAACCTCGTGAGCCGGAGAAATAAGCACCAATTTCAGAGACCTCCGTGCAACAACCGGATAATCCTGTTGATGACCCGCCACCAGAAAATCATGGCACCTCTGCTGATCATGTGGTTGCTGAGCTGGAAATTGCTGAACCGCCAAGCCCCACTAAACCTCTCAAACTAGATATTGAAGAAGTTGTGATCACTGGCGCTGGTTTTCAAGAACCGGGAAACCCTATAGTCCTAGCTAAACATTCTGCCAAAGAAGAGCTGGTTGAGAGGCGCAAGGTCAAATTTGACATGGCCAATTATTCACGTCTGAGCATTAGTGAAACCTTCTCTGGCTATCTGAATCAAGTACACATCAGCCATGATTTGGAAATTGACATGGTCAAGCACATGCATCAAAAACATGAGGTGTTAATTCTTACTCTCATATGAGATACATTCCTTTAGCCCCCAAGTCTACTGAATATGATAGGATAGAATATACTGTAGACTTATTAGATAGCCTTTTTATTATGCTTTTGTGTCAAAACTTGTAGTCCCCAATGACCGGCTTAAACTATTAAGCTAAGCCAGTTCTTCACTTAATGATAATCAACTTTGCATCTGTAGCCCCCAAGGGCCGGCTTAAACTATTAAGTTAAGCTGGGACTTATCAATTGATAAGAAATCTCACTTAATCATCCTTGCCGACCAGGTAAATTTGGATAAATGATGAACCGGGGTTGCCTGTCACTGCCAAGTGCTATTGCTTGCAAAGGACTTGGGACTTATAAATATATATAACTCCATAAAGAAACTTTCTGCACCCATTAGCCCCCAAGTGCCAAGTGCTATTGCTTGCAAAGGGCTTGGGACTTATCAATATATGTTGTTTCAAAACTCTTCATATATGTTTGGACTTGTTCTTTCAGGAAGCATCCAGTCAATTTCAATCTCAGCTGACTGACTTGAAGACCCGGCTTGAAGCACAAGAAGCTGAGACCCGGAAGGCTGACTCCAAGTTCAAATTTAGCTTGGATGAAAATGAGAAGCTCAAAACTGATTTTAACACTAAGAAAGCCACTTGGGCTGAAGAAAGGGCTGCCTTGATCAAAAGGGTTGAAAAGGCTGAAGCCTCGTTGGAAGAGGTCACTACCAATTTTGCCGGCTTGCAGCATCACATTAATCAAATGACCTTTGCTATTTTCGGTAAGATCATTTTATATGTCAATGATTTCTCTTCCTCTTGTTATGAACCACAGGGTGACTCAATCATAATCTCCCGTGCAAGTCCCAGAAGCAGCAACCTTGGAAAAGAAACACTGATAAAGCTCAAGGCGGTTTATACCTTAGTAGAACAACTGTATGCCGGAGCTCAACGCACAATCATTGCCATCTCCCCAAGAAAGCAAACACCATCTCTTCTCAGCAACGTGTTAAGCAGCCTTTCCATCTTGCCAGCCCGGATTGAAGAAAACAAGCGGTCAACTGCAAGGGCCAGTGCCCTTACGGCTTTAAGTCGGGCTAAGGCATGGCAGTCAGAACTAGACCCGGCCGAGCTAGCCACTAGTTGTCCCAGTATTAAAGAGGATGGGTCTCCTTTTAATAAAAAAGACTTTGCTTCCTGTGTAAAAGCGGTGCGTCCTCTGGCGGGTCTACTTGTTGAAGAAACTGATCTGTCCAAACACTTGGCTGCTTACACCTCAGAAAATCAAAAGATGCCCACATCGGCTTATAAAGTTGCAAATCTTATCCCTCCAATCCGTAAGCATACTTTTGCCCCGGACATTGATCCATCTGAGCTTATCGATGACGATGCTGAATTTGAAGCCTTGACTGGTATCAATTGGTCATCGCCTGACTTCCAAACGATGGAGGAAGAAGAAGAACCGGTGCAGGATGACCCGGAAGCTTCCAACCGCCAAGGCTAGGAGAACTGATCCGCTGGGCGGTTCTTGATTTGCACCACCAGGAACTATTAAAAAACAATTTATCCATTTGGGCTCGCGGAGCCATGTAATAGGCTAGTTAAGTACTGATCTGTCGTGCCATCATGCATGTTTTGTTTGCATAACACTGCTGATCCATCATTGGGCAATCCGTCCCTTATGCTTAATGATATGATCAATTATGCAGATCTGGTTTGTCGTTTTCCCTATATATAAACATACAACAAGTGCCCTGGCGGTTTACCCCAGGGCGGGTCATGATACCCTGTGATATTTGTTCATACTGCCGACTTATCATAAGTGATGTGGTAAAGGCAATAGCCTATAGACACAAGCACAATGCCATGTTCAATATATTCATACTGCCGTCTTATAACGCCGCATGCAGCAAGGGGTGATATCCCAAAACTTGAGCGTAAAGCTCTAAGCGTATGATCTTTTTATCCTGGCGACTTAAAGTCCAAAGCCAGGTCAGGTTAATAACACTCCGGATAAAGATATACATGGACCATAAGGCAACGTGGCCCTAATCAGTTTTTCAACCATGTATTCATATGTGATAAGAGACAAAACTCCAGAAAATGTTCAAACAAAAGACAAATCAGAAAATGAGGCTTTCATAGGCCGCCAAGCCTAAAACCCAAGTGCTTTCATGGGCCGCACAGCCGCTAAGTTAAACCTTAATTCAAAACCTTGTAAGCCGGGCCTCACATGACTAATCGCTGTTTTAACCTTGACAAGTCCAGTGTCTTTATAAGAATAATTGTCAAGAGTACAGCGGGTCATTCTATGATTACCTGGGTGGAGTGGCCAACTTACAAAGGCAGGATAACCCGGATTTTTTGTTGAATACACCTAGGCGTCCAAGCCTAAAGGGTCATAGATATGCCAGTGAGCCCCCAAGTTTTATTCCAGGTCTATAAACTGGAATCAGAGCTGCGCTTCATGAAGGAGCCCCCAAGTATATTTCAACCATGGTGTATAAGCCGGATCAAGAGGGTAATCTTTAGCTATGCTCAATGAGCAGGAAGCCACCAAGTGATCGTATGAAGCAACAATAAAGACTCATATTCTTAGAAATGAAACGACAGAGACCCTGAGTTATCAGGGATGCCAGCTTTATTGTATTCATGATAATATATACATCGATAAAGTATGTACATCACAAGAGCTGGTGGCTCAGGTGTAATAAGGCCGAAGATGAGCAATATTCCACGGTCGGCGGGTCTCCTCCTCCGACGTGCGTGAGTCCTTATGGTCTGGAACATCAATAAGGTAGTATGGTCCGTTATTCAGATTCTTGCTGACCACAAAGGGCCCTTCCCAAGGTGGGGATAGCTTGTGCATGTCAGTTTGATCCTGGATGAGCCGGAGCACTAAGTCGCCTTCTTGAAAGGTTCTGGTTTTAACCTGGCGGCTGTGATAACGCCGCAGAGTTTGCTAGTAAATCACCAAACAAGCCACCGCAAGGTCACACTCCTCATCTAGGTCAATAGCATCCTGACGTGCCTTCTCATTGCCAGCTTCAACATAAGCCGCCACACAAGGCGAATCGTGACGTATGTCACTAGGGAGAACCGCCTTAGCTCCATAAACCATGAAGAAAGGCATGTAACCCATAGATCTATTGGGGGTGGTATTGATACTCCAAAGTACTGAGGGCAACTCTTCCACCCAACAACCCATTGTTCTCTGCAAAGGAACCATAAGCCGAGGCTTGATACCTCTCAAGATTTCCTGATTTGCTCGTCCAGCTTGGCCATTAGACTGGGGTGAGCCACTGATGATACATCAAGCTGGATATGCTCTTGTTGACAGAATTCTTTCATTGCTCCCTTAGACAGATTAGTACCATTATCAGTGATGATACTATGAGGATACCCAAAACGAAACATCACCTTTTTGATGAATTGAATCATCATGGTTGCATCACATTTCCCAACTAGCTCAGCCTCAACCCACTTTGTAAACTTGTCAACCACCACCAAGAGGTGGGTCTTTTTATCCTTGGACCTTTTGAAAGGCCCAACCATATCCAGCCCCCAGACTGCAAATGGCCAAGTAATTGGAATCATCCTCAACTCTTGAGCCGGCACATGAGCATGTCTTGAGAACTTCTAACAACCATCACATTTACTGACCAGATCTTCTGCATCAGCATGAGCCGTCAGCCAATAAAACCCGTGACGAAAAGCCTTAGCAACAAGAGACTTAGAGCCGGCATGATGATCGCAGTCTCCTTCATAAATCTCCCTTAGAATTTCACGACCTTCCTCAGGAGAAATGCATCGTTGAAACACCCCTGTAACACTGCATCTGTGAAGCTCACCTTTAACAATAGTCATTGACTTAGACCGTCGGGTTATCTGCCACCAAATTTCATCCTCAGGTAACTCGCCCTGGGTCATGTAAGCCAAATACGGAACAGTCCAATCAGGGATAGCATGAAGAGCCACCACCAATTGTGCCTCCGGGTCAAGAACTGCCAAGTCTTCCTCCGTAGGCAATTTCACTAATGGGTTATGCAAAATATCGAGGAAAATATTAGGGCGGACCGGCTTACGCTGAGACCCCAGCTGGCTTAACGCATCAGCTGCTTCTTTTTTCCTTCGATCAACATGCTCCACTTGACATCCTTTGAAGTGACCAGCAATAGTATCCACCTCTCGACGATAAGCCGCCATGAGTGGGCCCTTTGAATCCCAGGTCCCTGATACTTGTTGAGCCACCAAATCTGAGTCGCCAAAACATCTTACCCGGCTTAAATTCATCTCTTTAGCCATTTGAAGACCATGGAGTAAGGCTTCATATTCAGCTGCATTGTTAGTACAAGGGAACATCAACCTTAAAATGTAACAAAATTTATCACCTCGTGGGGAAGTCAATATAACTCCAGCCCTCGAGCCTTCCAACTGCCTGGATCCATCAAAATGAATAGTCCAATATGTGTGATCTGGCTTATCCTCAGGCATCTGCAACTCTGTCCAATCATTGATGAAATCCACAAGTACTTGAGATTTTATAGCCGTCCAAGGCACGTATTTTAGACCATGGGGTCCAAGCTCAATGGCCCATTTAGCTACCCAACCTGTGGCTTCTCTGTTTTGAATAATATGCCCCAAAGGGGCAGAGCTAACCACAATGATGGGATGACCAAGGAAATATTGCTTCAATTTATGACTAGCCATGAACACACCATAAACCAGCTTATGCCAATGTGGGTATCTCTGCTTAGACTCAATGAGCACCTCACTAACATAATAAACCAGCCTTTGAACCGGATGCTCCTTGCCTGTCTCCTTCCTTTCAACCACAATTGCCACACTGATAGCCCAGTTGTTTGCAGTCACATATAGCAGTAAAGGCTCCTTCTCAATGGGGCTACAAGAACCGGCGGCTCAGCCAGTTACTTCTTAAGTGCCTCAAACGCCTCATTAGCAGCGTCGCTCTAGATAAAATTATCTGTCTTCTTCATCATCTGATACAGAGGGATGGCCTTCTCTCCCAGGCGACTTATAAACCGGCTCAAAGCCGCGATACGACCCGCCAAATGTTGGATTCATTGATACACGCCGGTTTAGCCGAAGAGGTTATAGCCTTGATATTCTTCAGGTTAGCTTCAATGCCTCTCTCAGATACTAAGAAACCCAATAACTTGCCTGCTCGCACACCAAAGACACAGTTGGCCGGGTTAAGCATCATCTTGTAGACCCGGAGGTTGTCAAAGGTTTCCTTCAGATCCTCAATCAACGTCTCCTTCTTCCTGGATTTCACAACAATATCATCCACATAAGCATGAACATTACGCCCAATCTGGCCATGAAGGCAATTCTGGACACACCACTGGTAAGTCGCCTGGGCACTCTTGAGCCCAAAAGGCATAGATACATAGCAGAAGGCTCCAAAGGGAGTGATGAAAGCGGTCTTCTCCTGGTCCTTAACTGCCATTTTGATTTGATGATAACTAGAGTAAGCATCCAAAAAAACCAAGCGCTCACAAACCGCCGTAGCATCAATGGTCTGATCAATACGAGGGAGAGCAAAGGGATCAGCTAGACAGGCCTTGTTAAGGTCCATATAATCCACACACATACGCCAAGTGCCATTTTTCTTAAGCACTAGCACCGAGTTAGCCAACCATTCAGGATGAAAAACTTCAACAATGAACCCTGTTGCCAAGAGTCGGACCACCTTTTTACGGATTGCTTTGCGCCTTTCCTCATTGAACCGGTGAAGAAACTGTTTAACCGGTTTAAACTTGGGATCCACATTAAGAGTGTGCTCAGCGAGTTCCCTCGGTACACCTGGCATATCAGAAGGCTTCCATGCAAAGATGTCCCAGTTCTCACGGATGAACTCGATGAGCACGCTTTCCTATTTCAGATCCTTATTCACATTGATGCTGAATTGCTTTAAAGAATTGCCAGGGACAAAATCAACCAGCTTAGTATCATCTACCGGCTTAAACTTCATTAAGGGCTCATTCTCTGTCGTTAGCTTCTTCAAAGGTGTCATATTCGTCGGGTCAACATTGTCTCTATAAAACTTCAATTCTTCAATGGCACAAGCCAACTCAGCATAAGCAGCATCACCCTCTTCACAATCCAGAGCGATTTTTCTATTGCCATGTACCGTGATGGTGCCCTAGTGACCCGACATCTTAAGCTGCAAATAAACATAACACGGTCGTGCCATAAACTTGGCATAAGCATGCCGCCCAAACAAAGCATGGTATGGGCTCTTAATTTTCACCACCTCAAAGGTCAACTTCTCAGCTCTGGAATCATGGCCATCTCCAAAAGCCACTTCCAGTGTTATCCTGCCCACATGATACGCCAACTTACCAGGCACCACCCCATGAAAGACAGTAGAAGACGGCCTAAGATCCTTGTCAGTCAAATTCATATGACAAAAGGTCTCATAATAAAGAATGTTGATACTACTACCTCCATCCATGAACACCTTCATGAGTTTATATCCTCCTACCTGTGGAGCAACCACCAAAGCCAGCTGACCTGGATTATTGACCCGAGGCAGATGATCTTCTCTGCTCCACATGATAGACTGCTCAGACCACCTTAATTATCGGGGCACCGCCGGTTCAACAGAGTTCACCGCCCGCTTATGGATTTTCTGGTCTCTCTTGCACAGACTTGTAGTGAACACATGATACTGACCACCATTCAGCTGCTTTGGATTACTCTGATAACCAGACTGCTGCTACTAGTTTCCTTGGTTGGGCTATTGATTAAAACCACCTTGATTGCCCTGACCCTGGAAGCCAGAGCTTGAACCGCCACCACCAAATCTAGGTACGTGAGAGCCGGATCCTAAGCCACCATTTGGGCCATGATTGAAAAAATTGGAATTCCTAAACTCCTTCATGATGTAACAATCCCTCCACATATGGCCAGATGGCTTATCCCGCATGCCGTGCTTTGGACAAGGTTGATTCAACATTGCTTCAAGGTTGAGTTTTGACCCTTGGGGTGGCTTTCCCTTGCGATGCTGATTATTATTCTACGCGTTGGTGTTAGCCACAAAATCATCAGCCTTACGCTTACCGTTGCCGGCTTGAACCGCCGAGTTATGTTGCTGCCCTTTTGTATTGCCGCCTTCTTTCCCTTCCCCGGCTTATCATCATCAGACTCGGGATCCTTGGTACTGTCAGAGTCGACATATTTGACGAGAGCCGCCATTAGCTCCCCCATATCATTGTAGTGGCGCTTGAGCCGCCCCAGCTTCTACATAAGAGGGAGGAACCGGCAATTCTTCTCTAACATCAAGACTACAGAACCGGCATTGATACTATCTGACGAATGTATGATTGATGAGATCCAGCGCACCCAATGGTTTGTTGACTCTCCTTCTCCTTGAATGCAAGAATCCAAATCCAGAATCGACACAGGCTACTAGCATGTGTCCTTGAAATTTTGAATAAAACGCCTCTTTAGCTCTGCCCATGACCCAATAGAATTAGCGGGCACTGTTTTTAACCACATACGAGCCAACCCATCCAACATCATGGTGAAGTACTTAGCACACGCTGCATCGCCGACATCCAGCATCTCCATGGCCATCTCATAACTTTCGATCCAAGCCTCAGGGGGCTGATCCGCCATGTAATTAGGCACCTTACGGGGCCCTTGAATTCCTTAGGCAAGCGCTCATTACGTAGAGCTGACACTAAACATGGCACACCCAAGGTTCTAGAGGTCGATCCTACCTCCATGGACACTGAAGGATAAACCGAAGGTTGCTGTTGAGCCGCCAACTGAGCTGCTAGCTCCGCCTCACGCCGCGCTCTGCCCTGATCTACCAAAATCTGAGCATCATTGCCGATACGCGGCGGGTCAGGCCTGCGAGGCTGGTTGCGGTGCCGCTCACTGCTGGATACGGCCGTTCATCAATGTGCCTACTATAACTCCTGCTTGGACGAGGTGTTGAATGGATACGATCACGACTGTACGAATAAGCCGCCTGCTATGCCACAGCCGTCTGAAGAAGCTCTCTGGCTCTCCGTATTTCCATTGCTACTAGCGACTCATCCTGGGCTAGGAGAGCCTCCAGCCGTGTAGCTGCAGCTATCATGTTATCCAACAGGTTAGAAAAATGCCCCGGACGTGTTGGAACATGCTGAGGAGGGGTTACGTTCAAATGTGGGGGATCTTTAGCCCGTGGCTGAACCGGTTCTCCTGCTGTTGGTGCCTCAGTGGTTCGATTCACACCGGGCGGGTTACTGGGTCCTGCTCCATGCGTGTTGAAAAGATTCCTCGCATCGTAAGTCGGGGGCAGACGGTTCACATGCCTTCTGTTGAAAACAGCATTTGACACGTCCATGTCCAAGCTTAAGCGCAAGCTCTCCGCCTGAAGTCGTTCTGCTTCCCTCTGCAAGGTGGCTTGCTCCATTGCCATCCGGGTATTATCTGCATTTAACTCCTCCTCGGCCTATGTTATCTCGTCACGCAATTTTGTAACCTCTGCGTTATGCTGAGCTTGATTCACCGGGTTAACCTCCGCCGTTAACAATGTTGTCAGAGCATCCAATAGAGCAGACAAAACTTGAGCCGGCAGGCGCATAGGTCCTGCCCCGGAGGCCATCGCTGCTGCTGACCCGGAGATCATTGTCGCTGCAGTCGTAGAGCCCTGCACTGGCTGTGTACCGACCATGAAGACTATGACTTGGTGTGGCGGCTCGTAGGGGTCCGGAATACTGTCACCATCAGAACAACCCCCAAGCCCGCCATCCTGAACCTGGTAAATGGAGTTGGTCTCACCAGTGGAAGACTCGTTGCCTGAGTAAATAACCGTCTCACCACCTGATTCAGATCCTCCTTCTAGTTCTGCTCCATGAACGAAAAAACATGCTTTGGGGCGGCTTTAGCCTTGGCGGGGCGCGTGCGCCAAGCCGACTCGACAATATCGATGCAGATGTCCGGCTCAGCTTCCGACTCACCGATCTTGCCGATGAAGACGTGAATTCCGCCAAAGGGGACCCGGTACCCGTACTCGATTGAGTCGGCCTCGGAGCCCCAGCCCTCGTCGTCCATGTAGAGCTTGCCGCGATGACTTTTGGTCATCCGGCCCACAACATACTGATATGTCTCCAGCGTATCTATAATTTTTTATTGTTCCATGCTATTATATTATCCATCTAGGATGTTTCATATGCATTTATATGCTATTTTATATGATTTTTGGGACTAACCTATTAACCGGAGGCCTAGTGCAAATTGTTGTTTTTTGCCTATTTCAGTGTTTCGCAGAAAAGGAATATCAAACGGAGTCCAAACAGAATGAAACCTTCGGGAGAATCGTTTTTTGAACAAACGCAATCCAGGAGACTTGGAGTGGACGTCAAGGAAGCAACGAGGCGGCCACGAGGCAGGAGGGCGCGCCCAGGGGGTAGGCGTGCCCCCGCCCTCGTGGGCCCCTCGTGGCTCCCCTGACCGACTTCTTTTGCCTATATATACTCATATACCCTGAAAACATCAGATACCACCATAGATCGGGAGTTCCGCCGTTGCAAGCCTTTGTAGCCACCAAAAACCAATCAGGACCCTGTTCCGGCACCCTGCCGGAGGGGGGGTGCCTCATCGATGGCCATCTTCATCATCCCGGCGCTCTCCATGACGAGGAGGGAGTAGTTCACCCTCGGGGCTTAGGGTATGTACCAGTAGCTATGTGTTTGATCTCTCTCTCTCTCTCTCTCTCATGTTCTTGAGGTGGTACTATCTTGATGTATCACGAGCTTTGCTATTATAGTTGGATCTTATGATGTTTCTCCCCCTCTACTCTCTTGTAATTGATGGAGTTTTCCCTTTGAAGTTATCTTATCGGATTGAGTCTTTAAGGATTTGAGAACACTTGATGTATGTCTTGCATGTGCTTATCTGTGGTGACAATGGGATATCACGTGATCTACTTGATGTATGTTTTGGTGATCAACTTGCGGGTTCCGTGACCTTGGGAATCTATGCATAGGGGTTGGCACACGTTTTCGTCTTGACTCTCCGGTAGAAACTTTGGGATACTCTTTGAAGTACTTTGTGTTGGTTGAATAGATGAATCTGAGATTGTGTGATGCATATCATATAATCATGCCCACGGATACTCGAGGTGACATTGGAGTATCTAGGTGACATTAGGGTTTTGGTTGATTTGTGTCTTAAGGTGTTATTCTAGTACGAACTCTATGATAGATCAAACGGAAAGAATAGCTTTGTGTTATTTTACTAAGGACTCTTGAATAGATCGATCAGAAAGGATAACTTTGAGGCGGTTTCGTGCCCTACAATAATCTCTTCGTTTGTTCTCCGCTATTAGTGACTTTGGAGTGACTCTTTTTTGCATGTTAAGGGATAGTTATATGATCCAGTTATGTTATTATTGTTGAGAGAACTTGCACTAGTGAAAGTATGAACCTTAGGCCTTGTTTCCTAGGATTGCAATACCGTTTGTGCTCACTTTTATTATTGGTTACCTTGCTGTTTCTATAATTTTAGATTACAAAAACCTATATCTACCATCCATATTGCATTTGTATCACCATCTCTTCGCCGAACTAGTGCACCTATACAATTTACCATTGTATTGGGTGTGTTGGGGACACAAGAGACTCTTTGTTATTTGGTTGCAGGGTTGTTTGAGAGAGACCATCTTCATCCTACGCCTCCCATGGATTGATAAACCTTAGGTCATCCACTTGAAGGAAATTTGCTACTGTCCTACAAAACCTCTGCACTTGGAGGCCCAACAACGTCTACAAGAAGAAGGTTGTGTAGTAGACATCACGTACCCCTTGAGCCCTGCGAAGCTGCCCTTCAAGAACTCGAAACCACCGTGCGCTGGCCCCATGGTGTGCGCCAACTGTCATGGAATTATCATGCAGATGTCCTAGCGTAAGGACTTAGGTGTGGAGCCATCGCAACATAGTTATCTTGAAGGGGTTGAACGGCACAAGGGACACGGAGAGTTTATACTGGTTCGGCCCCTCGCGGTGAAGGTAACATCCTAATCCAGTGTAGGGTGGTATTTGCTTGGGCTTCGATTACCAGGGAGCGAATATGCTTGACCTAGTTCTCGATCTCTTTCTTTCCTGCCCTAACTCGCCGTCGGGTCGTCCCTTTATATACACAGGTTGGCGCCCGACGGCTTACAGAGTCTCGGCCGGCTCATAGACAACGTGTCTGGCTCGGTGACTAACTAAGCCTGCCCTAGAATGCAAGTTTATTCTCATGGCGGTTCATCCTCCTGGGTCCTAAGTCCCCTCTGGGTCTTGGGCCGCTAGCGGGCTTGTATGACCTGCCACCTTCATGGGTTATCGCTAGTGGTATGACCTAGCCCCTCCTAGGCGGTTCATACCTAGTAGTTATATCCCCAACAACCGGAGTGGAGGCAACTAAGGTTAAAGTATATAATTCATGCTACCATGATAATGCTCTAGAAGTCTTCCTAAAGGCAGTGAAGGGTGGGCGGGCGATCGTCACAAGGGGTTGGACAAAAGTTGTTCATGCCTATGGCATGCAGGAAGGCACATTATGGGCATTCCGCTTATTCAACACCATCGACAGTCAAAATGATTTACACTTGTCTCTTCACCTTTACCGTCTGTAAATATTGTGGTTCATCATAGTTAATTGATGTCTAATCCTGTAATTACTGAACATACTGTACTGAAAAATTTATTTATGGATTCATTGTTGAACCATTGTGCTGAGAATTTGAATTGCACATTTCAAATTTCAAAATTTCCAATTCGAATAATAAATTACAGCCAAAAAATGTACAGGAGCGAATAAAATAATGCGCACACGGTTAGAAAGAAAACAACATGTGCAATGAAAAAAAGAAAACAGACGTCTCTTTGAAGTGAAACGTTTGTGATGCCCGACGGACGCACATATGGTTTCGTCTCATATATGTGTGCGATGCATGCTAATACGACAAACGTTTCAAATCGGTGTGCATGTGTGATAGGAATGCTAATCGCACACAGTTATGAAAATGGACACGTTGGCGTTAGTAGAGGCACCGCACATGTTTTACATTCTTTAACTGTGTGCGATAGCGTACCTATTACAAACATATCGGCAGATTAAATGTTGATGTCCACCTTTTTCACACGACTATAGCAGCGTAATCGTTTGGGATGTCTCTCTGATCAGAAATGTAACATGATACGTCTCCAACGTATCTATAATTTTTTATTGTTCCATGCTATTATATTACCCGTTTTGGATGTTTATGGGCTTTACTTTACACTTTTATATCATTTTTGGGACTAACCTACTAACCGGAGGCCGAGCCCGAATTGCTGTTGTTTTTCCTATTTCAGTGTTCCAAAGAAAAGGAATATCAAACGGAGTCCAAACGGAATGAAACCTTCGGGAGCAATCTTTTTGGAACAAATTCCAACCTGGAGACTTGGAGTGGACGTCAAGCAACAAACGAGGCGGCCACGAGGGTGCCCAGCACGCCCCCTAGGGGTGGGCGCGTCCCCACCCTCGTGGGCCCCTCGAGCGTCAACCGACCTACTTCTTCCTCCTATATATACTCACGTACCCTAAAAACATCAGAAGCGACCACGAAAACCTAATTCCACAGCCGCAACCTTCTGTATCCGCGAGATCCCATCTTGGAGCCTTCGCTGGTGCTCCGTCGGAGGGGGGAATCGACCATGGAGGGCCTCTACATCACCTCCAAGGCCTCTCCTATGAGTTGTGAGTAGTTTACCACAGACCTTCGGGTCCATAGTTATTAGCTAGATGGCTTCTTCTCTTCTTTGAATCTCAATACCAAGTTCTCCTCGATCTTCTTGGAGATCTATTCGATGTAACTCTTTTTGCGGTGTGTTTGTCGAGATCCGATGAATTGTGGGTTTATGATCAAGTTTATCTATGAGAAATATTTGAATCTCCTCTGAATTCTTTTATGTGTGATTAAGTTATCTTTGCAAGTCTCTTCGAATTATTAGTTTGGTTTGGCCCACTAGATTGATCTTTCTTGCAGTTGGAGAAATGCTTAGCTTTGGGTTCAATCTTGCGGTGTCCTTTCCCAGTGTCAGCAGGGGCAGCAAGGCACGTATTGTATTATTGCCATCGAGGATAAAAAGATGGGGTTTATATCATATTGCATGAGTTTATCCCTCTACATCATGTCATCTTTCTTAATGCGATACTTTGTTCTTCATGAACTTAATACTCTAGATGTAGGCAGGACTCGGTCTATGTGTGGAGTAATAGTAGTAGATGCATAATCGTTTCGATCTACTTGTCACAGACGTGATGCCTATATACATGATCATGCCTAGATAATCTCATAGCTATGCGCTTTTCTATCAATTGCTCGACAGTAATTTGTTCACCCACTGTAATACTTATGCTATCTTGAGAGAAGCCACTAGTGAAACCTATGGCCCCGGGTCTATCTTTTATCATATAAGTTTTCCATCTACTTTTATGTGCATCTTTTACTTTCCAATCTATATCATAAAAATAACAAAAATATTTATCTTATCTTTTTATCTATATCAGATCTCACTTTCGCAAGTGGCCCTGAAGGGATTGACAACCCCTTTATTGCATTGGTTGCGACGTTCTTATTTGTTTGTGTAGGTGCGTGGGACTTTTGAGGAGCCTCCTACTGGATTGATACCTTGGTTCTCAAAAACTGAGGGAAATACTTACGCTACTTTGCTACATCACCCTTTCCTCTTCAAGGAAAACCAACGCAGTGGTCAAGAGGTAGCAACAAGGATTTCTGGCGCCATTGTCGGGGAGGTCTTCGCTCAAGTCAAGACATACCAAGTACCCATCACAAACTCATCTCCCTCGCATTACATTATTTGCCATTTTCCTCTCCCCCACTTCACCCTTGCCGTTTTATTCGCCCTCTCTATCCCAATCTCCTCTCTCTTTTGTCTTCTTGTGTGCCTATTTGCCCTTATGGCTTTGCCTAAGAACACCGACCTTCATCTTAGAAGGTTGGAAGAGATTGAATTAAACATTAGAAGCTTTATGACTTTACAATTTGAGCATAATAGTTTCTTTAGAAAAGAGCTTAAAGAACAAAAAAGCTTTATGGAGTACATGAACAAAGAGCTTGATGATATGTCTAAGGAATTTTATGGTTTGAATTCTCAGATTGCTCATCCTGAAAAATCAATAGCCCAAATTTCTGATAAGCAAGCCACCTTAGTTAATAAGATGGCTGCCAAACCAGAAGGGTTAGGGGAAAATAATGATGAAGATCTAAAAGTTATTGATGTGTCCACTATTAAATCCTTGTATTGCAATATGAATCTTGATAATGATGGGACTAGAGATGAGTCAACTTTAGTTAAAAGGCGTCCCAATAATTTGGAGCTTTTAGATCTTGATGCTAAATTTGGTAAAAGTGGGATTGGAGAGGTCAAGGCTTTAAATAGCATTGAACCCACTATTATGGATTTCAAGGAATTTAATTATGATAATTGTTCTTTAATAGATTGTATTTCCATGTTGCAACTCGTGTTGAATTCTCCTCATGCTTATAGTCAAAATAAAGCTTTTACCAAACATATTGTTGATGTCTTGATGCAATCTTATGAGGAAAAACTTAATTCTGGAAGTTTCTATACCTGGAATACTTTATGATGAATGGGAACCTACTATAAAGATTAAAATTAAAGATCATGAGTGCTATGCCTTATGTGATTTGGGTGCTAGTGTTTCCACGATTCCGAAAACTTTATGTGGTGTGCTAGGTTTCCATGATTTTGATGATTGCTTTTTAAATTTGCACCTTGCGGATTCCACCATTAAGAAACCTATGGGAAGGATCGGTAATGTTCTTATTATTGCAAATAGTAATTATGTGCCCATAGATTTTATCGTTCTTGATATAGATTGCAATCTTTCATGTCCTATTATTCTTGGTAGACCTTTCCTTAGAACGATTGGTGCAATTATTGATATGAAGGAAGGGAATATTAGATGCCAATTTCCATTAAGGAAAGGCATGGAACAGTTTCCAAGAAATAAAGTTAAATTACCTTATGAATCTATCATGCGAGCTACTTATGAATTGAATGCCAAAGATGGCACTACTTAGATCTTTCCTCGCGTTTATGCCTAGCTAGGGGCGTTAAACGATAGCGCTTGTTGGGAGGAACCCAATTTTATTTTTGTTTTTTCTCTTTGCTTCTGTTTAGTAATAAATATTTCATCTAGATTCTGTTTAGATGTGTTTTTATGTTTTAATTAGTGTTTGTGCCAAGTAGAACCTATAGGATAACCTACGGTGATAGTTAATTTGATTCTGCTGAAAAACAGAAACTTTGCATGCACGAAAATAATTTTAGTAATTCACAGAAATGTTCTTTTGCATTGATTCTTTTTTATGTAGATCAATAGACAAATTGCGCAGGACTTCATATTTTTGTAGGATTGTTATAGTTCCATAAGTATTCGAAAGTTACAGATTGCTACAGACTATTCTGTTTTTGACAGATTCTGTTTTTCGTGTGTTGTTTGCTTATTTTGATGCATCTATGGCTAGTATCGGGGGGTATGAACCATAGAGAAGTTGGAATACAGTAGGTTTAATACCAATATAAATAAAAAATGAGTTCATTACAGTACCTTATGTGGTGGCTTTTCTTTCTTGCACTAACGGAGCTTATGAGATTTCCTGTTGAGTTTTGTGTTGTGAAGTTTTTGAAGTTTTGGGTAAAGATTTGATGGACTATGGAATAAGGAGTGGCAAGAGCCTAAGCTTGGGGATGCCCATGGCACCCCAAGATATTCAAGGATAACCAAAAGCCTAAGCTTGGGGATGCCCCGGAAGGCATCCCCTATTTTGTCTTCGTCTATCGATAACTTTACTTGGAGCTATATCTTTATTCGCCACATGATATGTGTTTTGCTTGGAGCGTCATGTATGATATTAGTATTTGATTTTTAGATTACCAAAATCATCCTTTCTGTACACACCTTTTGGGAGAAACCCACATGATTTAGAATTTATTAGAATACTCTATGTGCTTCAGTTATATCTTTTGAGCTAGATAGTTTTGCTCTATGTGCTTCACTTATATTTTCTAGAGCATGGTGGTGGCTTTAATTTGTAGAAATTGTTGATCTCTCATGCTTCACTTATATTATTTTGAGAGTCTTTTAGAACAACATGTATTTGCTATGGTTATAAAATTGGTCCTAGAATGATGGGCATCCAAGTTGGGTATAATAAAAACTATCATAGAAAGTGAATTGGATGCTATGATCAATTTGATACTTGATAATTGTTTTGAGATATGGAGGTGGTGATATTAGAGTCATGATAGTTGGGTAATTGTGAATTTAAAGAATGCTTGTGCTGAAGTTTGTGATTCCCATAGCATGCACGTATGGTGAACCGCTTTGTGATGAAGTTGGAGCACAATTTATTTATTTATTGTCTTCCTTATGAGTGGCGGTCGAGGACGTGCGATGGTCTTTTCCGACCAATCTATCCCCCTAGGAGCATGCGTGTAGTACTTTGTTTTCAAAGACTTGTAGATTTTTGCAATAAGTATATGAGTTCTTTATGACTAATGTTGAGACCATGGATTATACACACTCTCACCCTTCCACCATTGCTAGCCTCTCTTGTGCCGCGCAACTTTTGCCGGTACCATACACCCACCATATACCTTCCTCAAAACAGCCACCACACCTACCTATTATGGCATTTCCATAGCCATTCCGAGATATATTGCCATGCAACTTTCCACCGTTTCGTTTATTATGACACGCTCCATCATTGTCATATTGCTCTTTGCATGATCATGTAGTTGACATCGTATTTGTAGCAATGCCACCTTCATATTTTTTCATACATGTCACTCTTGATTCATTGCATATCCCGGTACACCGCCGTAGATATTCATATAGAGTCATATTTTGTTCTAAGTATCGAGTTGTAATCTTGAGTTGTAAGTAAATAAAAGTGTGATGATCTTCATTATTAGAGCATTGTCCCAAGTGAGGAAAGGATGATGGAGACTATGATTCCGCCACAAGTCGGTATGACAATTCGGACTTTATAAAAAAAGAGAAAGGCCAAAAAAAGGAAAGGCCAAATAAAAAAATGAGAGAAAAAAAGAGAAGGGACAATGCTACTATCCTTTTTACCACACTTGTGCTTCAAAGTAGCACCATGATCTTCATGATAGAGAGTCTCCTATGTTGTCACTTTCATACTAGTGGGAATTTTTCATTATAGAACTTGGCTTGTGTATTCCAATGATGGGCTTCCTCAAAATGCCCTAGGTATTCGTGATCAAGCAAGTTGGATGCACACCCACTTAGTTTCTTTTATTGAGCTTTCATACATTTATAGCTCTAGTGCATTCGTTGCATGGCAATCCCTACTCACTCACATTGATATCTATTAATGGGCATCTCCATAGCCCATTGATACGCCTAGTTGATGTGAGACTATCTTCTCCTCTTTTTTTGTATTCTCCACAACCACCATTCTATTCCACATATAGTGCTATGTCCATGGCTCACGCTGATGTATTGTGTGAAAGTTGAAAGAGTTTGAGATTACTAAAGTATGAAACAATTGCTTGGCTTGTCATCGGAGTTGTGCATGATTAAATACTTTGTGTGATGAAGATAGAGCATAGCCAGACTATATGATTTTGTAGGGATAACTTTCTTTAGCCATGCTATTTTGAGAAGACGTGGTTGCTTTATTAGTATGCTTGAAATATTACTATTTCTTATGTCAATATGAATTTTTATTTTGAAGCATTTGGATTTGAACATTCATGCCACAATAAATAAAAAATTACATTGAAAATTATGCTAGGTAGCATTCCACATCAAAAATTCTATTTTTATCATTTACCTACTCGAGGACGAGCAGGAATTAAGCTTGGGGATGCTTGATATGTCTCCAACATATCTATAATTTTTGATTGTTCCATGCTATTATATTACCCGTTTTGGATGTTTATGGGATTTACTTTACACTTTTATATCATTTTTGGGACTAACCTACTAACCAGGGGCCCAGCCCGAATTGCTGTTTTTTGCCTATTTTAGTGTTTCGAACAAAAGGAATATCAAACGGAGTCCAAACGGAATGAAACCTTTGGGAGCGATCTTTTTGGAACAAATGCCAACCTGGAGACTTGGAGTGGACGTCAAGCAACAAACGAGGCAGCCACGAGGGTGCCCGCCGCGCACCCTAGGGGTGGGTGCGCCCCCCACCCTCATGGGCCCCTCGAGCGTCAACCGACCTACTTCTTCCTCCTATATATACTCCCGTACCTGAAAACATCAGAAGCGACCACAAAAACCTAATTCCACCGCCGCAACCTTCTGTATCCGCGAGATACCATCTTGGAGCCTTCGCCGGCGCTCCACTGGAGGGGGGAATCGACCATGGAGGGCCTCTACATCATCTCCAAGGCCTCTCCTATGAGTTGTGAGTAGTTTACCATAGACCTTCGGGTCCATAGTTATTAGCTAGATGGCTTCTTCTCTTTCTTTGAATCTCAATACCAAGTTCTCCTCGATCTTCTTGGAGATCTATTCGATGTAACTCTTTTTGCGGTGTGTTTGTCGAGATCCGATGAATTGTGGGTTTATGATCAAGTTTATCTATCAGAAATATTTGAATCTCCTCTGAATTCTTTTATGTGTGATTAAGTTATCTTTGCAAGTCTCTTCGAATTATCAGTTTGGTTTGGCCCACTAGATTGATCTTTCTTGCAACGGGAGAATTGCTTAGCTTTGGGTTCAATCTTGCGGTGTCCTTTCCCAGTGACAGCAGGGGCAGCAATGCACATATTCTATTGTTGCCATCGAGGATAAAAAGATGGGGTTTATATCACATTGCATGAGTTTATCCCTCTACATCATGTCATCTTTCTTAATGTGTTACTCTGTTCTTCATGAACTTAATACTCTAGATGCAGGCAGGAGTCGGTCTATGTGTGGAGTAATAGTAGTAGATGCAGAATCGTTTCGATCTACTTGTCACGGACATGATGCCGATATACATGATCATGCCTAGATAATCTCATAACTATGTGCTTTTCTATCAATTGCTCGACAGTAATTTGTTCACCCACCATAATACTTATGCTATCTTGAGAGAAGCCACTAGTGAAACCTATGGCCCTCGGGTCTATCTTTTATCATATAAGTTTTCCATCTACTTTTATTTGCATCTTTTACTTTCCAATCTATATCATAAAAATACCAAAAATATTTATCTTATCTTTTTATCTCTATCAGATCTCACTTTCGCAAGTGGCCGTGAAGGGATTGACAACCCCTTTATTGTGTTGGTTGCGAGGTTCTTGTTTGTTTGTGTAGGTGCGTGGGACTTTTGAGGAGCCTCCTACTGGATTGATACCTTGGTTCTCAAAAACTGAGGGAAATACTTACGTTACTTTGCTGCATCACCCTTTGCTCTTCAAGGAAAACCAACGCAGTGCTCAAGAGGTAGCATAACGTCGAGATGTAATGTGTGGGACTGGGGCGGCTTCTCATACGTTTATTCTATGGCGATCGCTAGTAGCCGCTCGCCCATCCCCGACGGTTTCTGGGTCGTGTGGGCAGGACCCCCCTATCGCCCACACTCACTTGGTGATGGCTCCAAATGCCGTTGCGGAAAGGGGTTAAAAGCGTTTGCATGACATCTTATGGTACCGGTGCCCTCACTGTCCCCGCGACCAATTAAACATCTACTAGCAAATAATGAGTAGTAGCGCAGGACAGGGAAATGTATACTAGATGTTCTTGCCGCCGACACCTTTCTCCTTTCCCCTACGGTAACTTCATTAATAAAATCTTCCACATCACTAGGACGGGGTTCCTTGATGCTGCTCTCAAAAGGTAACTTGTAAACCTCACAAAAATCATAGAGCAACATCTCCTTATACTCATCATATAATCAAAATTCTACCGAGGGTGGTGATCTCCTAGCATGAAAGTGAAAATTTTGCACGAAAGTACTAGTGAGTAGGAGGTACTAATCACACTTATCGTGGAGAAAGTCTGTGATGCCTGCACTCTCAGCCAAGTAATAGAAATCTTCATAAATTATGACTGCCTCCAAGAATGCATCACTTGGCCATTCACACAGCCGGACCTCCGCGGTGTGAGGACGGTTGTACTTGGGCTTTTCATTATCTTCATTCTCCTTTTCCTTCGAACCCCGGCTCAAGGAGCCTCTCAACAATCTCCTCATCATTTTCTTCCTCTGAAAAAATTCTGAAATTTTTAGTGACTCAAAATAAAAGTGAACCAAACTCAATAAAATTAATAACAACTACTCCCACAAGTGCCTAGAGACTATATGATGCATCAAAACTACTTTGGACCATATAAATTTGACATGCAAGCTCAAGAACAGGGTCACCACAGCAGCAAACATTTGCAATAAATAAAGCACTAGAACAAATACTAATTGGACAATTGGAGGAGTCACATACTGAAGAACAATCCCCCAAAGTAGTTTTGTTAATGGACCTTTGAGCAAGGAGATTGAAAATGGTAGCAAAATGAGCAAGAACATAGGTTTGAGCTATGGGATGATTTTTTGGAGGAAGACAAAGTGGATGGGTGCTGGAATAAGTGGAGGGGACCCATGTGGGGCCCATAAGACAGGGGCGCGCCTCCACCCTTGTGGCCAGCTGGTGCATCCCCCTGGTGTGTTCTTAGTGCCAGAAATTCTCAAATATTCTATAAAAATTCATACTAAATTTTCAGGGCATTTGGAGAACTTTTATTTTCAGGGTATTTTTTATTGCATGGATAATTCAGAAAACAAACATAAAATACTAATTTTGCTTTATTTAATCTAAATAACATAAATTAAAAGGAGGGTATAGAAAGTTGTGTTTCCTAAATTAATCCATCTCATGCTCATCAAAAGGAATCCGTTAACAAGGTTGATCAAGTCTCGTTAACAAGCCTCTTTCGAATAACATGAAACCGGAGGATTTTGGAATAACACTAGGTTACCTCAACGGAGATATGCATGTCCCCAACAATAATAATATCATATTTATTTTTGACAGTAGGAAGGAAGAGGGAATTCAAAACCTCCAATAGTAATAGTTGAAAATTTTCCAATAGAATTGATACTATGAACTTGAGGTTATTTCTTCGGAAAGTGTACCATATGCTCATTACCATTAACATGAAACGTGACATTGCCTTTGTTGCAATCAATAACAGCCTCTGCGATATTGAAAAAGGGTCTACCCAGGATGACCGACATACTGTCGTCCTCAGGAATATCAAGAATAACAAAGTCCGTTAAGATAGTAATGTTTGCAACCACAACAGGCACATCCTCACAAGTACCGATGGGTATAGCAGTTGATTTATCAGCCATTTGCAAAGAGATTTCAGTAGGTCTCAACTTATTCAAATCAAATCTATGATATAGAGAGAAAGGAATAACACCAACACCGGCTCCAAGATCACATAAAGCAATTTTAACATAGTTTCTTTTAATGGAGCATGGTATAGTTGGTACTCCTGGGTCTCCCAGTTTCCTTCGTATTCCACCCTTAAAAGTATAATTAGCAAGCATGGTAGAAATTTCAGCTTCTGGCATCTTTCTTTATTTGTAACAATATCTTTCATATACTTAGCATAAGGAGGCATTTTAAGCATATCAGTCAAATGCATACGCAAAAAGATAGGTCTAATCATTTCAGCAAAGCGCTCAAAATCTTCATCATCCTTTTTCCTGGATGGCTTGGGAGGAAAAGGCATGGGTTTCTGAACCCTTGGTTCTCTTTCTTTATCGTGCTTCCTAGCAACAAAGTCTCTCTTATCATAACGTTGATTCTTTGATTGTGGGTTATCAAGATCAACAACAGGTTCAATCTCTACATCATCATCATTACTAGATTGAGCATCATCATGAACATCATCATTAATATTATTACTAGGTTTATGTTCATCACCAGATTGTGTCTCGGCATCAGAAATAGAAATATCATTGGGATTCTTAGGTTTATCTAAAACAGGTTCACTAGAAGCATGCAAAGTCCTATCAGTGTTCTTTTTCTTTTTCTTAGAAGGACTAGGTGCATCAGAATTAACTCTTTGAGAATCTTTCTCAATTCTCTTAGGATGACCCTCAGGATACAAAGGTTCCTGGGTCAATTTACCACCTCTAGTCATAACCCTAACAACATTATAATTGTTCTTATTATTTAACTCATTGAGCAAATCATCATGTGCCTTAAGTACTTGTTCTACTTGAGTTGTAACCATGGAAGCATGTTTACTAATAATCTTAAGATCACTTTTAACTCTAGACATATAATCACTCAAGTGTTCAACCATATAAGCATTACGTTTCAATTGTCTACCAACATAAGCATTGAAATTTTCTTGTTTAACAATAAAGTTATCAAACTCATCCAAGCATTGACTAGCAGACTTATTATGAGGAATATCACCTTCATCAAATCTATAGAGAGAATTTACCTTTACTACCTATGTGAGGTTATCAAGACCATGTATTTCTTCAATAAGCGGTAAATTCTTAACATCTTCAGCTTTAATACCTTTTTCTTTCATAGATTTCTTTGCCTCTTGCATATCTTCAGGACTGAGAAATAGAATACCCCTTTTCTTCAGAGTTGGTTCAGGAAGTGTCCAATCATTATCATTACTCAATATATTATTCAATAGCAATTCAGCTTGCTCAACAGTTCTTTCCCTAAAAACACAACCAACACAACTATCTAGGTGATCCCTAGAAGCATCGCTTAGTCCATTATAAAAGATATCAAGTATTTCATTTTTCTTAAGAGGATGATCAGGCAAAGCATTAAGTAATTGGAGAAGCCTTCCCCAAGCTTGTGGGAGACTCTCTTCTTCAATTTGCACAAAGTTAAATATTTCCCTTAAGGCAGCTTGTTTCTTATGAGCAGGATTTTTTTGTAGAGAAGTAGTAAATCATATCCTGGGGACTACGCACACAACCAGGAACAAGAGAATTAAACCATATATTAGGATCACCCTTTAATGAGGAAGGAAACAACTTAATAATATAGTAATAGCGAATTTTTCCTCATGAGTAAATAGGATGGCTATATCATTCAGTTTAGTAAGATGTGCCACAACAGTTTCAGATTCATAACCATGGAAAGGATCGGATTCAACCAAAGTAATTAACTCAGGATCGATAGAGAATTCATAATCCTTATCAGTAACACAGATAGGTGAAGTAGCAAACACAGGATCATATTGCATTCTAGCATTCAAAGACTTTTCTTTCAGCTTAGCTAACAGTTTCTTAAGATCATATCTATCATTGCAAGCCAAAAAGTATCTAACAGTTTCTTCATCCATAATATAACCCTCAGGTACAACAAGAAATTCATATATAGGGGAGAATCTTCATCATCAGATTCAATGATATCATAGGTTTTAGTAAATTTCATTCTCTCTAACCCTAGCAAGTTGTTCATCAAGAAATTCACCTAGTGGCACATTATTATCAAGCAGAGAAGTACTATCATCATAAGCATCATGCATAGCCGAAGTGGCATCATTAATAACATGCAACATATCAGAATCAATAGCAGGTGTAGGTGTCGCAAGTTTACTCAAAACAGAAGGTGAATCAAGTGCAGAGCTAGAGGGTAGTTCCTTACCTCCCCTCGTAGTAGAGGGATAGATCTTGGTTTTGTGATCTTTCAAATTCCTTATAGTGATCAATAGATATAAATCCCAGGTGACTCAAAATAGAGCCCCGGCAATGGCGCCAGAAAAAAGGTCTTGGTAACCCACAAGCATAGGGGGTCGCAACAGTTTCCGAGGGTAGAGTATTCAACCCAAATTTATTGATTCGACACAAGGGGAGCCAAAGAATATTCTCAAGTATTAGCAGCTGAGTTGTCAATTCAACCACACCCGAAAGACTTAATATCTGCAGCAAAGTGTTTAGTAGCAAAGTAGTATGGAAGTAACAGTAACGGTGGCAAAAGTAACAGTAGCACTTTTGTAGCAATCGTAACAGTGGCAATGGGAAAGTAACTAAGCAAAGATCAATATGAAACGAGCTTGTAGGCAATGGATCAATGATGGATAATTATGTTGGATGGCATTCATCATGCAACAGTTATAACCTAGGTGACACAGAACTAGCTCCAGTTCATCAATATAATGTAGGCATGTATTTCGAGTATAGTCATATGTGCTTATGGAAAAGAACTTGCAGGGCATATTTTGTCCTACCCTCCCGTGGCAGCGGGGTCCTATTGGAAACTAAGGGATATTAATGCCTCCTTTTAATAGAGTACCATACCAAAGCATTAGCACTTAGTGAATACACGAACTCCTCAAACTACGGTCATCACCGGGAAGTGTCCCGACTATTGTCACTCCGGGGTTGCCGGATCATAACACATAGTAGGTGACTATAGCTTGCAAGATAGGATCAAGAACTCACATATATTCATGAAAACATAATAGGTTCAAATCTGAAATCATGGCACTCAGGCCTTAGTGATAAGCATTAAGCATAGCGAAGTCATAGCAACATCAATCTTAGAACATAGTGGATACTAGGGATCAAACCCTAACAAAACTAACTCGATTACATGGTAAATCTCATCCAGCTCATCATCGTCCAGCAAGCCTACGATGGGATTACTCACGCACAGCGGTGAGCATCATGAAATTGGTGATGGAGGATGGTTGATGACGGTGATGGCGACGGATTCCCGTCTCCGGAGCCCCAAACGGACTCCAGATCTGCCCTCCGAGGAAGAACAGGGCTTGGCGGTAGCTCTGTATCGTAAAAGCGGTGAATCCTAGATATGGATGAAAGTAAGAGGGAGCGGGGGCAGAGTGGAAGAAAAGATCCGAGAGGAAGATTTAAGTGGGTCGGGGTTGTGGGTGTCCTACATGGGGTGGTCTGGACTCCCGCAAAAGGTCCCCTTTTGCTTCTGGTTTGCAAGAAAATGGACAATGGATGTGCCAGTGTACGGATGCGGTACGGCGTTGAATGACAAAATACGTCCGAACAGCTAGGCTCTGAGGTTTGAGGGGCCAGCTGGAGATGCCCTAGTATATCTTTCTAATCGAATGGATTTGGTATCTCTCCTGCCAACATTATATATTACTAACTAAAAAAGGAAAAAGTCCAAAATAAACCTTGAATTTATAGAAGAAAGCTAAATCAAACCCTAAACTTCTAATCCCTAAAATTAACACACCGAACTTTTTAATCACGATCAATTTTAAACCTTGAGCGTATTCCCAGAGACAGCAGGTTGAACCCGGGATCTTCAGCTGGGCTGGCACGACTGGGCCGGCCCACCAGGCGCAAAAAGAAATTCTAATATTTTTCTCGCAATGTGCGACATAATAATATCCGGCCCAGGCGCAAAGTCTTTTTTCTAACGTTTTTCTTGTAACGTGCGACGCAATAATAATATCAAAAAATAAAAGGTACCAAGAATCAAGCTCACGATCTAGCACTAGCAAACTCCTCCTACTAGCCACTGTACTTAATAGCTGCTTGTGTCAAAAAAGAAGGGTGAAATATTTAGAGACGTGGCAGAGCCAAGATTTGAAAACTTTTTCGTAATTTTTTCGAAGCGTTTTCCTAAAAATTGTCAATAATTTTGAAATAAGAATATTCCTAAAATAAAATATTAGTTTTTAAATCACCAAACTCATTTGCGAAAATGTGAACAATTTTTGGAATTATGAACATTAAAAAACACAAACAAAATTTTGTAAACATGAATCATTTATGAAATCCCCCAAAAATAAAGTGCGGACACTTTTTGGGAAAAAGGAACAAATTTTCAAACAGTATTTTCTTGAAACCTGAACAAAATTTTAAAGTGTGATCAAACTTTCAAAAATGGTTCACATCTTTCAAAAACTTTCAAAAAGTGTGAACAAAATTTTAAAGTCCAAAATGGTTCATGTTTTCCAAATCTGGTTGTGTTTTTTGAAAGATGTTCGTAATTCCAAAATTGATCACATCTTTGCAAAAATGTTTGGAAATTGAAAAATTATTTTTTATCTTCTAATAATATTCTGATTTGAAAATTGTTGACAATTTTCAAGAAAATGTTTTCGAATGACGACACTGCTGGTTAAATATTTTCGCGCTTCACCTTTTATCGCCAACAACGATAAGTCTGAGTGGTTAACCAGAGTAGTTCTCTAGCCCTAGATCGCATGTTCGATTCCCTAAAAGTCTCACATTTTTAATTATCTTTAGCCAACGGTCCCGGTTCGGCCTGCTGTCACGTGAACAATCCCGTCAAAAATCCGCTCAAGGTTTAAAATAGATCGGGATTAAAAAATTCAGTGTGCTGATTTCAGGGATTAAAAGTTCAGGGTTCGATTTAGGCCAGCTCCACCACGCGACCCAAACGTACGTCCGTTTTACCCAGATTCTGTCTGTTTGGGTAGGGCGATGGAATCGTGTCCGGGCCTGTCCTGGGATGCGGTGGCCGTGCGCCCAGCGCGCGGCCGCATCCTTTGGCCCCATCCTGTTCGCCTTCATTTTCAAACAACAACGTTTCAAATACCAACGGCCTAGTTCACGCCGGCAACAAAGCCAGCGGCCGGCAACACATCCGACCTCCAAAATGAATAGTTTTGTTCGCCGGTAACACAACCAGCGGCCGGCAACACAGCCAGCCTTCAAAATAAATCAGTTTCTCGCCGGCACACAACCAGCGGCCCAGCGGGCGGCACCCATGCCATCCTCCAAAAAAGAACGGCCCCGGCCGGTCAGACGACCTAGTTCAGGTCATCAGTGTCGAACATCTCCTTCTGCCTGGCCTCAAACCAGCTCCTCGTCTTCTCGCTCATCTTGGTCAAGTCCATGCTCATGATCGCAAGGGCCACCTCCTTCGCTTTGGTTGCGCTATTGGTGGCCTCTATGTCGAGCTGCCTCTGCCTGGCCTTCACGTTGGCGGCCTCGATGTCGAGCTGCCTTTGCCGGGCCGCCTCCTCCATGTCGTTCTTCCATCTCTTGGCCGCCTCCTCCATCTCAAGCTTTTTCCTTTGAAGCTCTAGGTATTGCTTTATTTCCCCGTCCTTGCTTTGCCGCTTCTTCTCGTCCCTCACATTCTTTTGAGACATCATTCCATGCAACGTCTCATGCAAGGCCATGGATGAGGCATCACGTATGTCGTCCACCTTGGAGTTGGTCTTGCCCCTCGGCCTCTTCAACGCCTCGCCATCTCCACCTTTGACGAACTTGGTCGTCTTCTTGCCTCTCTTCCTACGTTATTGATCCTTGAACTTAGGGCAATTATTGATGATCGTCCAACAATGCGTAATAGTGAATGGCTTGTAATTGTGCCGGGCCTTGAATTGTAACATCCCAAATTTTCAATTTCGAATGTTATACAATAGATCATCATTGCATATCATATTTTATTGCATTTTGGCTTGATCCTAGAAATTTCACGCAACTCAAGGACCCACGGAGAGAGTTGGAGATTTCGTTATTTTCATATTTGAGTTTCTCAAATTTTGAGAATAGGATCATTTGATTTTAATTATTTTATCTTCAAATATTTCTTATATAAAAATAAAAGAGAGGGAATAAAATGACTTTCCCAAAACAAATAAATATTGGAGATTTAATAATAAAATCAATTAAGATTTTATTTTGGTGTTTTATCGCTATTTTATTTTGAATTAGGAAAATGCGTGTTTTTCAAAAATGCATTTAGGCCCCAAATAAATGTTCATCTTGTTCGGCTTATTTTTAGAGGACATGAGAAATTTATTTCGAGATTTTTGGAGTCCGTTTAGTATTTCTTTTCTTTCTTTTTCTGCATGTCGTAATTATTTAAAAAAAAGGTTACCGTCTTACCGGGCCGTGTCCGACATGGACATTGCGGCCGGGCGGCCTTTAAAGGCCGACGGCCCGCCCCGGGCCGAAACCCTAGACGCCAGCCCTGCCCCGCCCTGAGACCCACGCCGCCGCCGCCGGATCCCGCCGCCGCCGCCGCCCCTCGCCGCGTCGCCGCCCGTCCCGACCGCCGCCGCCCCACCGCCCGTCGCCGCCACCACCCACCACTGCCGCCATCGCCCCGCCCCGCCGGAGCCCGTCGCCGGACCTCGCCGGAGGTAGCCGCCCCGCCGCCGGTGATTTTCTAAGAAAAACCACCCATTTTTTTATAAAAACCGCGGTTTATTTTTTATATATAGATCGATTTAGTTTTTTTCTGGTTTATTTATTTTGCGGACGTTCATCCGTACGTTCGTTTTAATGAATGGTTTTCGTCGTTTAGCCGCAGACAGCGAACATTCGTTCGTTAGCCTGTTCGTCCATTTTTCTTTTTCTCGGATTTTCCACGATTATTTCCGATCGCGATTTCTGATCCGATTTTTATTCTAGTATAACTTTTCGCTCGTTTATCGGAATCAGGCGATTCAAGCGCCTAGACTTTCATCTCAAAACCCTCTTTCTGTTTAACCAACTCAAACAAGATTTTGCTACTGTAAAATTTGACTTAGGTCCAGATTAGTAAATGAAATTTGTTTCTTTCGCCGTTTGACTTTTGTTGCTTCATTTGATTTGTTTCTTTTCTGCAAACCGGAGTTCTTAAGTTGAACTTTCTGGTTAGATCTCTTATTTGAGTTTTACCCGTGCATTAGATGAGTGCTTATTGTATGCTTGTTTGTTTGCGATAGAGTACCCGGAGTGCGCCGCTTGCTACTACGAGTCTCTAGGTTTCACGGATCATCAGCAACGCAAGTAACACTTTGATCATACCTCTTTACTACCCAGTTTTATTGCATTAGCTCAATCCTCAAACAATTGCATGATTAGGATCTGATTAACATGTGGGTTTTGGGGAAGTAGATGAGGTAGAACCTATTGCCTGTTTTATTATCAAACCTTGGGAGTTACTTCTACGTTTGCTTATATCGCTATGCTATGCTAGTAGACGTGAATTGGGTGAGTGTATCCATGACAGATGTGAGATTGTTAAATTAATGGTTTACTTAAGGTGGCAACTTTAATACACATCTGGGTGGATTGAGGCACCTGGGGAACCCAGTGTTGCCTGTATTTTTAGAAATCCCGGGGTACCGTGTGATTCTCCTATGGACCGCCACCCAGGCTCAAAGGGATCATGAGATTATTCATGCTAGAAACTTCCGTGTGCAGCCGCAAGCTACTATGGGCTCTAGCATAGTTGATTAAGTCGTGTGAACTCTTACAATGGTAGACTAGTAGATGTAGGGGAAAGTAGGTGTAACTGTCTACCCATCGTAAGGTGCAAACGCTTTTGAAAGACTATGTCTCGGTCATCCGTTTCTCAAACACCATGTAGTGCGAGAATTCCAAACGGAGGAGATCGAGTCTTGCGGGGAAAAGTGCGCAAACCTCTACAGAGTGTATAAACTAATCATGGTTATCCATGTCCCCGGTTATGGACATTTTGAGTATCTAGTACCTGGATTATCATGTGAATCTCGTCATGTTCTTTAATTTAATTTGTTGAATTTTAATGATGATGCTTATTTGGGATTGAGTTGGCTGAACCTTCTCAATGTTTAACAACCACCATGATAGTTAAATAAAATTTATTCCTTTGTTGTAGGGAAAAACTGGCTTTATGCAAAAACTATAACCATAGAGATTTCCACCAGCCATATATGCATGTAGTATAGCATTATTTCTGTTCACTACTCTCTATGTGTTACATTGCCAGCATATTCCATGTGCTGACCCGTTTCAGGCTGCAACGTTCATGTTGCAGACTTTTCAGACGATGAGTAAGGTGCCTTAGGTCGTGGTCTTATACTCAGTGATGTCGTTGGAGTTGATGGACTCGCTTTATCTTCCAAGCCTTCCGCTGTTATCGTTATTAGATGGCTTTAAGCCATATTTATTATAATAAGTTCTCTTTTGAGACATTCGATGTAATAAGTGTGTGATTGCTACTCTGTTATAAATCCTTCAAGTAATGTGTGTGTCAGCATTACCGATCTAGGGATGATACTAATGCACAGAGATCAGACTGTTTGAGGTATGGTCGCTACAAGATGGTATCAGAGCACACGCTGACTGTAGGACACGACCACTAAGCTAAAGCCCTAGATCACTACTCTCTTCTCATTTCTGACTCCTCGTCTTTTCTACTCTTTTAGGATGGTGGATGCAAGAAACAAATTCACGCAACCGGATGAAGAGACACCCTTTGGACGCCACTTGAAGGAAGTCACTAGATACCTGAACATCGGAGTGCCTAGCTTCACCGGGACCTACATCGCCACTTACCAGGAGAGGAGCGTTGGATGATTCAAGTTCAAGTTCCAGGAAGAACGTTCATGCCCGTCACTGAGCCCATAGAGTTTTCCTTTGATGCACCAACCTGGAGTCTAGGAAAGAGCATGGCAGCCCACATATCCATGGGACGCATTGGAGAAGTTTACCACAAGGATCTCAAGGATACTATTTACCAGATTTGTGGGCGCCGAGATGAGCAATGGGAGATGATCAGTACCAGGAAGGATAGATCAATTGCAGCTTTCATCCAGGAGCTAAACCAGCACATTCGTCGCCAGGAGAACTAGATGTGCGCAAGCATGATAGATCTGAAGAAGGCATTGACCAAGATCGGGGAGCTGGAAGAAGAAGTCAAGTCAACACGCGATGGATATGAGGAAGAAATGACGACACTCGTGGAGAAGAATGATGATTTAAAGAAGAAGCTAAAAGTATTCATGGGATTCCCCGTGACTGGAGGAGAAGACGACGATTGCACTTGCCCGGAGAACTACATCATCATCGACGACACCGACTTGGACCCAGACGATAGTGATGATGACTTTGTTGATGAAGCTAGAGCAGATATCATGGAGTCTTCAACTGATCAATTTTTCTAGTCGACCACCATAACAGTAGTAGTATTCCCCCATGTATATAGTATAGTCCGAGCACTTTTGTAATGATAGTTAGACCGTTGTATGCCCTTGTTTGAATTGATTGAAGTGATATTGTTTGTGTTTGTCTCATGTGCATATGGGTAGTGTTTTCTCTATAGACCTCATTCTATTCTGTATTCTCATCTTTTCTAAACCCTCAGATGCCTCCGAGACGTGACAATGGATTTGCTTTCCCACTGGAGCTCACTTAGTTGATCCAACAGCAGAATGCATTGATGCAGATGCTAGTCTAGAATCAGAATCAGGGGAACAGCAACAACAACAACAACAACAACCCACCACCACCACCATCCGTTGATCACTTAGCCCGTTTCTTGAGGCTGAATCCGCCGGTGTTGTCCAGTAGCACCGAGCCGATAGTTGCAGATGATTGGCCCCTTAAGATGGGAAGGAAGTTGACCACTGCAGGATGCACAGATGCGGAGAAGGTGCGTTTTGCCGCACATCAGCTTGATGGACCCGCATCATCATGGTGGGAGAATTTCACAGCCACTTATCCCATCGACACTGTCACATGGGACCAGTTTCAGCAGGCTTTCTGTACTGCTCATGTTTCAGCAGGAGCTATGGCCATGAAGAAGCGTGAGTTTTGCAACTTGCGCCAAGGAGGACGTACTATTGGCCAGTATATGGATGATTTTAGTAAGATAGCACGTTATGCCCCAGATGACGTTGCTACAGATGCAGCTAAGCAGGAGAAGTTTCTGGAAGGACTGAATGATGAGCTGAGCATGCAGTTGATGGTGGCAACCTTCAACAACTACCAGAAGTTGGTAGATAGAGCTCTCATGATTGAAGGGAAGCAGCAGTAGATTGACAACCGCAAAAGGAAGTATGGACAAAAGAAGTACAATTCTGGAGCTCAGCAGAAGCCCATGGAGGAGGGAGCACGCACAACCATAGTGGCCCCAAGAATGGTAATGGGAATGGAGGAAGCAACGGCCATAACCGTACCAACCCATCAACCCCAGCCAAGAAGGACCTGAGCCACGTCACTTGCTATAAGTGCCAGAAGACTTGACATTATGCCAATTAATGTCCCAAAGCTAAGAATGGAAATGGCAATGGAAACTCTGGGAAGAAACCGAACCCTTTCAACAGGGGACAGGTGAACCACGTTAGCGTGGAGGAGGTTGAAGCCCAGCCAGATGTAGTAATAGGTAAGTTTTTGGTTAAGTCATTTACTACAATCATTCTTTTTGATACTGGTGCATCGCATTCATACATGTTGATACGTCTCCAACGTATCTATAATTTTTGATTGTTCCATGCTATTATATTACCCCTATTGGATATTTATGGGCTTTATTTTACACATTTATATCATTTTTGGGACTAACCTACTAACCGGAGGCCCAGCCCGTATTGCTGTTTTTTTGCCTATTTCAGTATTTCGAAGAAAAGGAATATCAAACGGAGTCCAAATGGAATGAAACTTTCGGGAGCGTGATTTTTGGAACGAACGTGATCCAGAGGACTTGGAGTGCAAGTCAAGAAGCATCCGAGGCCTCCACGAGATAGGAGGGCGCCCCCCCTATAGGGTGCGCCCCCTATCTCGTGGGCCCCTCGGGCGGCCATCGACATACTTCTTCCTCCTATATAAGCCTACGTACCCCGAAAACATCTAGGGAGCCACCGAAACACAATTTCCACCGCCATAACCTTCTGTATCCGCGAGATCTCATCTTGGAGTCTTCGCCGGCGTTCTGCCAGAGGGGGAATCGACCACGGAGGGCCTCTACAGCAACATCCTTGCCCCTCCGATGAGTTGTGAGTAGTTTACCACAGACCTACGGGTCCATAGTTTTTAGCTAGATGGCTTCTTCTCTCTTTTTGGATCTCAATACAATGTTCTCCCCCTCTCTTGTGGATAGCTATTCGATGTAAACTCTTTTTGCAGTGTGTTTGTCGAGATCCGATGAATTGTGGGTTTATGATCAAGTTTATCTATGAGAAATATTTGAATCTCCTCTGAATTCTTTTATGTGTGATTGAGTTGTCTTTGCAAGTCCCTTCGAATTATCAGTTTGGTTTGGCCTACTAGATTGATCTTTCTTGCCATGGGAGAAGTGCTTAGCTTTGGGTTCAATCTTGCGGTGTCCTTACCCAGTGACAGAAAGGGTTGCAAGGCACGTATTGTATTGTTGCCATCAAGGATAACAAGATGGGTTTTATATCATATTGCTTGAGTTTATCCCTCTACATCATGTCATCTTGCTTAAGGCGTTACTCTGTTCTTATGAACTTAATACTCTAGATGCAGGCATGAGTCGGTCGATGTGTGGAGTAATAGTAGTAGATGCGGGCAGGAGTCGGTCTACTTGTTGCGGACGTGATGCCTATATACATGATCATGCCTAGATAATCTCATAATTATTAGCTTTTCTATCAATTGCTCGATAGTAATTTGTTCGCCCATCGTAATACTTATGCTATCTTGAGACAAGCCTCTAGTGAAACCTATGGCCCCGGGTCTATCTCTTATCGTATTTGCTTCCAATCTACTTTTATTTGCATCTTTACTTTTTGCATCTATATTATAAAATACCAAAAATATATTTATCTTATCATACTATCTCTATTAGATCTCACTTTCGCAAGTGGCCGTGAAGGGATTGACAACCCCTTTATTGCGTTGGTTGCGAGTTCTTTGTTTGTTTGTGTAGGTGCGTGGGACTTTTGAGGAGCCTCCTACTGGATTGATACCTTGGTTCTCAAAAACTGAGGGAAATACTTACGCTACTATTGCTGCATCACCCTTTCCTCTTCAAGGAAAACCAACGCAAGCTCAAGATGTAGCAAGAAGGATTTCTGGCACCGTTGTCGGGGAGGTCTTCGCTCAAGTTAAGACATACCAAGTACCCATCACAAACTCATCTCCCTCACATTTACATTATTTGCCATTTGCCTCTCGTTTTCCTCTCCCCCACTTCACCCTTGCCGTTTTATTTGCCCTCTCTTTCCCAATCTCTTCTCTCTTTTGCTTGCCTTTCGTTTGCTCGTTTGATTGGAATAGATGCTTATTTATTGCTAAACAGAACCTAAGATCTATGGATCCTCATCCGCTTGCTAATACTTTTAAGAGATCCAATTATGATGAATCAATTAATAGTGAGTTTTGTGCACTAGATTATCTTTATAAAGCTTTGCTTGAAATTTGTGAATCTGAAAATTATGATGAAGAAATTTTTGAAGAGATTCACGGCAACTCCTTGAATAAAAAGCATGATTGCAATGATTTTACTATAAATTTTCTTGATGTCAATTGTGCTAATAATATGCAAAACCATAAGCTTGGGGATGCTAGTTTTGCTATGTCTACTACTTGTTGCAATAATCATGATTGGGGTGATTCTTCTTATGATCTTGAGAATTTATTTAAGCCCCATGATGAATATGAGATAGATAATAGTGTTTGCAATATTATTGAAAGTGGGTTTGGAAGAGTGTCAGCTTTAGATCCCACATATTTGGATAATGTTCAATCTTATGAATTTTTTGAGAAAAGTGGGTTTGGAGAGGTCATGACTTTAGTTAATGATAATCCCACTATTTTGGAGGAGTGTCAACTTTGCATGCATGTGGATCGTCTTGAGAATATGTTATGTGATAGCTATTCTGTTGAATTTGCCTATGATCCTACATGTAATTATTATGAGAGAGGAAAATATAGTTGTAGAAATTTTTATCTTACTAAATTACCTTTCGTCATGCTGAGATTGCTATCTTCCTTGCATATGCTAGCTTTTGCTTGCGTTAAAAAATTGTTTGCTTATAATATGCCTATGCATAGGAAGTATGTTAGACTTAGATGTGTTGTGTTACATGTTCATGATGCTTTCTTTGCGCTTCAATTCTTGTCTTTCATGTGAGCATCATTAAAATTATCAATGCCTAGCTAAAAGGCTTTAAAGAAAAGCGCTTGTTGGGAGATAACCCAATATTTTTCCTTGATGTTATTTAATAAATCTTGCATCTACCTTCTGTTTAGATGTGTTTTTATCTTTTAATTAGTGTTTGTGCCAAGTAGAACCTATAGGATAACCTATGATGATAGTTGATTTGATTCTGCTGAAAAACAGAAACTTTGCGCGCACGAATTTAGTTTTGTTAAATCACAGAAATGTGCTTTTGCGTTGATTCTTTTTGCTGCTGATCAATAGACAAATTGTCCAGGACTTCCTATTTTGGTAGGATTTTTAGAGTTCCAGAAGTTTGCGTTAGTTACAGATTGCTACAGATTGTTCTGTTTTTGACAGATTCTGTTTTTCGTGTGTTATTTTCCTCTTGCTTATCTTTACGGGGTTTTTGCCATCTTAATTGGTATCCCTCGTCTTGATGAGCCTCCCCTCGTCTATCTTCACCACGGGTTGCCACAAGCATAGGTTCTCTTTTGCTTATTAGTAAGCTTGTGAACCCTTTTACCAGTTGTGTGTGGGAATGATAGGCCTTGCACCGTGTGCCTCATTCTTTCAAGACTATGTTGATGCTTTATGCTCATCCTAATTTTAGTCTTCTCAAGTGCTTCGCCATGACTCACACACATCATTTTGGTTGAGCCTATTCTTAAGTTGCCTCTTTTACATGTTGCTCAACCATGTGCTTGTTGCAAGCGCTAGGCTTTGTTTCCTATATGCTCACTTGCACTGGATGTGAGTTTCTATTGATTTTGGGGGAGCTATGATCCTATTTTGTGCACTTTGTATTCAAATACAAAAATTCTTATGTGTGCACAAATCATGGGGAGCTTCTCTAGTTTCTTTAGAACACTCCTTTGCGCTTTTCTTAATATCATTTATTCATTCATGTGGCATGTAGGATCATTGGTCTAGTTGGCTCAATTGATATTCGTTGATTGCTTGCTTCAATTGGTATCTTTTGATTGCTTGATTGCTTGTTTCTCTCTTTCTTATGTCTTTGTGGCATATCTTTCTTTTGTGAACTTTGGGCCTAAATATAGTTTGTTTTCCTCCTAGCATTTACCGTCAAACTTGTGTATTGCATTCCTCTCTCTTGTTGAGAAATACACAATTTATGGAGGACCACAAGTTATATTGGCCTTCTTAGATTTTCGCCCATTTTGGCAATCGAGGGGGAGAAGTTTCAGAGAGTTTTGTGGAGAAGTTTAGAGAGTTATCTCTTCTTGCTTTGGTTTTGTTCCTTAGCATTTGCATCTCATTCGCATGCACTATTGGTTGTTGCATTGCATGGTGATGCATAATTCCTTATATAAACTCTCTTAAAAGTGATTATCATCAATTACCAAAATGGGGGAGATTGAAAGAACATGCGGTGCCCCCATGTTTGGTTTTGGTAATTGATGACAATCTCTATGGACTAATGGTTGTCTTGAGTTATATTTGAAGGATTTGTCCATAGGCTTTTCTTGAAGTCCATGTGTTGGTTTCAAGGAGTTTATGAGTTGACCAAGGTGCTATTAAGGAATTATCCAAAGATTGGTCATGTGAGTGTTGAGCTTATTGCAAGCATGTCTTGAAGAAGAAGCTTGTGTGATCATTCATGTTTACCTTCAAGACATCATCCAAATGAAGAGAGTTGCAAAGATTCAAGGTTGATCAAGACTAAGTCAATAGTGAATCAAGTTTATCAACTCACAAAGCGTAGAGATGTACCGAGAGGGATCAAGTGATCCCATGGTATGGTAAGCATTGTCCATTGCACTTTGTGCACTAACCCATGGTCTATGTGAGAGTTCTATGTGGGGTTAGGTACGTATCCATGGGCTTGCATCAAGAGGAAGATATCATACAACCCATGGAAAGGATGACATCAAGTGTTGATCATCATCAAGATTGTCGTGTGCAAGTTCAAGTGGAGCATCACGAAGAGATCAAGTGCTTGAATCTTGCCATCCATTGTGGTGGCAATGGACTTGTGAAGATGAGCCTAAGAGTGGCTCACCCATAGTGGACTATGGGGGAGCAATCATCTAGTCTTCATCGAGCCAACTCAATCAAGAAAGGTGGTCCAACTTGAGGGAGTCACGATCGTCTTCATCTAGCTCAAGTGGACCATGTGCAAGGCAAAGGTTTTCCCTTGATAGGTTTTCTATTTTACCGGTCTTGTGGTGGTAGTTGGGAGACTGAGTTATAGGATCGTTTGCCGTACTATCAAGGGGGGTTCTCAAGTTGGTACCTTGATCGTATCGTTAGTAGAGAGCTCAAACCATTGCATCCTTGCATCATGTTTCTTGGTTCTTGTTTGGTTATCTTTGTGAGTCTTAGAGCTTATGGTCATCTTGATGACAAGCTTGAGTTCATCGAAAACGGTGTTCGCATGCGTCTTCTATGATGTTTTCGGTGTTGGAGGTTTTACCAGTCTTATCCGATGAAGGGTTCTCACCATTTTCATATGGGACTTTTCTCATTTGCTTATTCTTGATATTTCTATCAATATTGTGTTAGCCCATGTCGTTAGCTTTCCAACAAACTTGGTTTCGTTGAATTCGGAGTCCGTTTGCAAAAGTTGTGGTTGTTTTGGTAACGGCTGCAGCGATACTACCGCGACTAGAGCGGATGTAATGTTTTACTACCGCTCCAGAGTGGTACTACCGCTGCTCCTGAGCGGTAGTACCGCTCCAGAGCAGTACTACCGTGGCTCCTAAGCGGTAGTACCGCCCCGGACCAAAATCTCGTGTTTTCTCTCTCGTTTGGGCTGTTTTGACCATGCTAAGCGGTAGTACCGCTCCTCCAAGCGGTAGTACCGCTTGTGCACGACCTGAGCACATAATGGTTGGATTCGGGAGGTCCTATAAAAGGGGGTATTCTTCCCCAATGAACCTAATCTTTTGAGCTCATGTTCTTCCCCCATTGTTGACCTTCTTCGAGCTTGCTAACTCTCGATCCCTCCATGGATTCTTGCTAGTTCTTGAGGGAAAAGAGAGAGGAGATCTAGATCCACGTTTCCACCAATCACTTTCTCCTCTAAGTGAGGGGAACCCCTTGGATCTAGATCTTGGAGTTATTCGTGTTCTTCTTTCGTTCTTCCTCTCATTTTCCTCCCTAGCATTAGTTGCTTTGGTGGGATTTGGGAGAGAAGGACTTGGGCACTCCGTGTGCCCTTGCCATTGCATTTGGTGCATCGGTTTGAGTTCTCCACGGTGATACGTGGAAGTGAAGTTTGATAAGCTTATTACTCTTGGGTGTTTGGGCACCCTAGAGCTTGTTCCTCTTGGGTGCCTTGGTGCCCTAGACGGTTGGTGGTGTTCGGAGCTCAATCATTGTGGTGTAAAGCTCCGGGCAAGCGTCGGGGTCTCCAATTAGGTTGTGGAGATCGCCCCGAGCAATTTGACGGGTTCCGGTGACCGCCCCCAAGGGTTGCCAAAGTGTACGGGTTCGGTGATCGCCCCCAAGGGTTGCCATTTGTACGGGTTCGGTGACCGCCCTCAAGGGTCCCTTAGTGGAATCACGGCATCTTGCATTGTGCGAGGGCGTGAGGAGATTACGGTGGCCCTAGTGGCTTCTTGGGGAGCATTGTGCCTCCACACCGCTCCAAACGGAGATTAGCATCCGCAAGGGTGTGAACTTCGGGATACATCGTCGTCTCCGCGTGCCTCGGTTATCTCTTACCCGAGCCCCTTTACTTATGCACTTTACTTTGTGATAGCCATATTGTTCTTTGTCATATATCTTGCTATCACATAGTTGCTTATCTTGCTTAGCATAAGTTGTTGGTGCACATAGGTGAGCCTAGTTGTTGTAGGTTTTGTGCTTGACAAATTAACCGCTAGGTTTATTCCGCATTTGTTTAAGCCTAAACCGTAATTATTTTAAAGCGCCTATTCACCCCCCCCCCTCTAGGCGACATCCTCGATCTTTCAATTGGTATCAGAGCCTCGTCTCTCTTTAGTAGGCTTTACCACCTAGAGAGTATAGATGTCGACTAGGGGATTAGGATTCTCTAACACTCTTAGTTTCGATGGCACAAATTTTGATGTTTGGGTAATTTGCATGCTTAATCTCTTTAGGGTCATGGACCCAAATTTAGAGCGAATTGTAGATATGGGTTTTTCTCCTCCAAAGGATCCCCAAAGATTATCTTTAGAGGATGAGAAAAACTCTTATCTCAATGCTCAAGCTTCTAATGTGCTTTTCGATGCTTTGAGCAATGTAGTTACATTTCAACTCATGCCGTTCCGGGATGCTCATGAGTTGTGGACAAAGCTTCAAGATAAATATGGTGTGTCCAAGATTTGTGGGGATGATTGTTCTCCCTCCACCTCTGGTCGTATAGTCTTCTCAACTTCTTCTACTTCACCTACATGTGGTTTGCCACAAGGTAATGATATGGTGAGTAGTGTTGGTCATTGCAATGGTGATAGTATGCTTATTGTGGATGATCCTTCATCACTATATTATTGCAATGCTCCTTCTTTGGGCTTTAACACTTCGAGCACTCCAAATGTTTCACATGCTTGTGTTGATAGTCCTTGCATATCATGTAGAAATTGCTTGACTAAATTGCATGATGATATGCTTGCTATGTCTTGTTGCCATGATAAAAATGCATCTATTTCCTCGAATTATTGTGCTAACAATGTAGAGGAAACCGAACACTCCATGGAACAAGATGTGGTGTTTAATGGTGCCTCAAGGGATCCTACATCATCATCTATTGCTTTTTGCCTTATGGCTAAGGCATCAAAGGTATCTCCTACTTTGTACCCCAATATGTCTCTTGATGATGATGTTGATGCTAATGATGATGAGGATAATGATGAAGAGAATGATAATGTTGCCTCCTTAAAAACTAAGGGGGAGATGATTTTTAAAGCTCTTCATAAAAATAAAATTGCTCGTTCCAACTTCATGGAAATTATGTCCATTGCCATTGAGGGCAAGAAATATATTGAGGAGTTGGAATCTCATCTGAGGAGCATGAGGTCACCATTGAGAAAATGGAAGCTCATGGGCGTGATTACGCAAATGAGATCGCGGAGCTATCTCAAGCTCTTGAACATGAACAAACCACCTCCGAATCTCTTGAGGAGACTTTTGCTCTAGAATTATCTAGAGTGAGGGAATCTCATGATAGAGCTCTTGAGGTGGCCAACGATTTCAAAACTAAAAATGCTAAGCTTGAAGTTTCTCATGCTAGACTCCTTGAGGATTTTGAGCACCTCAAAAATGGCTCAAGGGTCATCAAGGGTGAGCTCATCAAACTCACCGAGTCTCATGCCCAACTTGAAGCTTCTTATTTAAAAGAGCTTGCCAAGTTGCCTTCTCCTCTTGTTGTTAATGATGATGCTTGTGCTACTAATTCTATTACTTGTGAAGCATCCATTTTGAAGGAGAATGTTGAGCTACGGGCTCAACTTGAGGTGCTATCTAGCAATTATGGGAAATTGGAAGAAAGTCATGAAAAGCTCTCAAGCTCTCATGATGATCTTCTAGTATCCCATAGTGTGCTAAAGATAGCTCATGAGGCCATGATTGCTAAGGTAACATCTAGTGAGCCTCATGTGGATACTAGCACTACTTCTAGTCAAAATAGTATATTGCCATGTGCTAGTCCTTGTAATTCATCTACTCACAATGTTGGTACATCTTGTGATGAATTGCTTTCCTTGCCTTGTTGCTCTAACGATGAAGCTTATACTTCCTCTAGTACTTGTGTTGAGACTAACCATGTAGAGGAAATCAAAGAGCTCAAGGCCCAAGTCACTTCTTTGAAGAAAGACTTGGAAAAGTGTCATGAAGGGAAGGCCACACTCAACAATATCTTGAGTGTGCAAAAATCCCCCAATGACAAAGGTGGACTTGGATTCAACTCCAACAAGAAGAAGAAGTCCAAGTTGAATAAGAAGAAGGGCCAAGAACAAGTCAAGAATTCGGCCAAGATTGTTTGATTCAAGTGCAAAGTCGAAGGGCATCATGTTAGATCTTGCCCATTGAAGAAGAAGGCCATTAGTGTCAAGCAACAAGGGAAGAGGGCACAAGTTCAATCTCATGCTCAACATCAAGTTGAAGAAAGGCCTCTTCCCAAGAAGACTCAAGTTAATGCTTCTCAAATTGAGTAATCAAGTGAGAAGAAAGTGAAGAGTAGACGTTGCTACTTATGTCGTGAGAAAGGTCACATTGCTTCTTCATGCACTAGTGGTAACTTATCCAACCCAGCTATTATTGATGATATCTATTCTCTTGGTAAGGATAAGGTTGGCAATTTGTTTGCCAAGTTTGTTGGTACTCAAAGTGGTGTCAAGCAAAGAACCATTTGGGTAGCCAAACCTATTGTGACTAACCTCTTAGGACCCAACTTGGTTGGGGACCAACAAGCTCAAACTTGATCAATAGGTGTTGTTGGAGGGCATTGGAGACTTGGCTACATTATGAAGAATTAAGGGGACTTCATCATTCTCTTTGTCTCAAGCCAAGTCAATTGGATTATCAAGTTTCTATCTTATATCCAATGTGCCTCCTTGCAGTAACTTGTACTTAAATTGCTTACCTTGAAAGTTACTTGCCCCCTTGCATGTTTTGGTTTTGTTCCTTGCATGTGTTTGTATATGTTGCGCTTCCAACTTGCTTATCTTGAGCAATCAAGTATGTGTGTGTTGGTTTGCACATCATGTATGTGTGCGTCGTGCGTTGAGCCTTTTTGCTTCCTGTTTGTATCCTAGTTGGCTCGTGTGAGAGATCAATGGAACATCCCATTTTGGGGGAGTGATGTGCTTTGTGCACCTCACAATCCTATAAATGTGTGTACATGAGGAATACCATCTAGTATTGATATTACAAGATTATCTAGTCGCTAGGTGGTATATCTCTCATGAGAAATTCAAATTCTAAAAATTCCATTGATTATCTCGTGTTGGATCCTCTTATTGCCTCTTGTTTAGTTCTTATTGGTATCACATTATGGGGGAGTAATATGCTAAGTGCATATTACAAGCCTAGAAAATGTGTACATTTGAGATATTGTCACCTAGAATTGATATTGTAAATTATCTTGTTCCTAGGTGGCATGTTAGCTCTACAAGTTGCAATTTGCTTTTTGTTTGGAGTGAAGATGATGTCGGATACCCTTGCTATCTACCACCGGGAATTATTTCCAAATACTTCTTGTCTTTTGACAATTGGTAATCACTTATGTGTGGTAGAATTTAATTGATCATCTTTACATTGGCTTTTGTTTATTTGCCTTTTTCTCTTGCCAAGGTTTGTGTCAACTCCCGTTGTCTTCCCTACCACTTGTGGATCTTGTTTATTTCTTGTTCTTGTCTAGTGTTTTCTAGATATAGTGAAAGTGGTGATCCCACCTTGTGCATTTTGTATTCAAATGCAAATCCTATATAATGCACAACTCGTGGGGGAGCTATCCTATTTTCTTTAGAACACTCTTCTTGTGATCCTTATCAAGTGTGTTTTGGTGGAAGGCAAGCCATTTCTTTTTGGTACTTTGTGCCATTGTGAAACTTTGTTGAGAGCCTGGTTTGTTTGGAACCATCCTCTCTTTGGGAGTTTGACATCTTTAGTTTAGTGTGTATCAATGGATATCTCATTCCTTGATGTATCTTTAATGATATCTTCCAAGTGATGATTTCTCCATTTGGTATCCTTTTCACTTGGCATTTCTTTGTTTTTGGTTTCGGGTTTTGAAAGTCTTGAGCATGCATGTTTACTTCATGTATTTCATTTGGCATGCTTTCTTTCTTTGACTCAATATATAGGGGAAACTCCACCTAGTCTCAATTTGGGTGAGATGTGCATGAAATTCATTTTCATATCTATATGCACATATTTATGTGGAGTTTGTCCTATGTATTGGTGTTTCTAACTATTTGGTCCCGATGAGTTTGCGTACCGTTTAGTTTGTGTTGTTCTTCTAGGAACATTTGGAGATGCATTGGATGCTCGGCTCACTCACAAGGAAGGTGTTGTCACCATGTGCATATTGGAGTCAAGCTAGGATGATCAATGAACTACTATCTACCTTCAATTGGTATCTACTACATCCTTCCAATGATATCTCGGTAACAAGTATCTATCCATGCTTTCCCCTCCTGCATTCAACCTTGTGTAGGTTGTATCTTGGCATGATATTCATTTCATATCTTGTGATACTTGTTTCCTTTCTAGTTGTGATGCCCTTGATGGATGTGTGTGTGGACTTCATTTATATACAATAAGACCATATCTAGCCAAGTGCTATGCTTTCAAGCAAATATCTTATTGGTATATTTATGACTTCCTTGTGGATATCTTGTTCCTTCATGTTGTACCTATTTCGGGTGTACATCCTTCGTTGTAGATATATATATCATCATGATTTCGTCTACATAGAACCTTAAACACTTGAGAGAAATTACATCTCTAGTTGATATCCTTTCTTTCACGTCCACCTTGTCTTTCTTATGTTATTTCTTTGGTGGCTCCATGAAAGCTTGTGCCTTGAGTGCGTGTCCTCTATCGTTGCATCTTGATGCACTCTTGTGTGGTGAAGGTTATTTTCCTCTTGCTTATCTTTACGGGGGTTTTGCCATCTTAATTGGTATCCCTCGTCTTGACGAGCCTCCCCTCGTCTATCTTCACCATGGGTTGCCACAAGCATAGGTTCTCTTTTGCTTATTAGTAAGCTTGTGAACCCTTTTGCCAGTTGTGTGTGGGAATGATAGGCCTTGCATCGTGTGCCTCATTCTTTCAAGACTATGTTGATGCTTTATGCTCATCCTAATTTTAGTCTTCTCAAGTGCTTCGCCATGACTCACACACATCATTTTGGTTGAGCCTATTCTTAAGTTGCCTCTTTTACATGTTGCTAAACCATGTGCTTGTTGCAAGCGCTAGGCTTTGTTTCCTATATGCTCACTTGCACTGGATATGAGTTTCTATTGATTTTGGGGGAGCTATGATCCTATTTTGTGCACTTTGTATTCAAATACAAAAATTCTTATGTGTGCACAAATCATGGGGAGCTTCTCTAGTTTCTTTAGAACACTCCTTTGCGCTTTTCTTAATATCATTTATTCATTCATGTGGCATGTAGGATCATTGGTCTAGTTGGCTCAATTGATATTCATTGATTGCTTGCTTCAATTGGTATCTTTTGATTGCTTGATTGCTTGTTTCTCTCTTTCTTATGTCTTTGTGGCATATCTTTCTTTTGTGAACTTTGGGCCTAAATATAGTTTGTTTTCCTCCTAGCATTTACCGTCAAACTTGTGTATTGCATTCCTCTCTCTTGTTGAGAAATACACAATTTATGGAGGACCACAAGTTATATTGGCCTTCTTAGATTTTCGCCCATTTTGGCAATCGATGGGGGAGAAGTTTCAGAGAGTTTTGTGGAGAAGTTTAGAGAGTTATCTCTTCTTGCTTTGGTTTTGTTCCTTAGCATTTGCATCTCATTTGCATGCACTATTGGTTGTTGCATTGCATGGTGATGCATAATTCCTTATATAAACTCTCTTGAAAGTGATTGTCATCAATTACCAAAATGGGGGAGATTGAAAGAACATGCGGTGCCCCCATGTTTGGTTTTGGTAATTGATGACAATCTCTATGGACTAATGGTTGTCTTGAGTTATATTTGAAGGATTTGTCCATAGGCTTTTCTTGAAGTCCATGTGTTGGTTTCAAGGAGTTTATGAGTTGACCAAGGTGCTATTAAGGAATTATCCAAAGATTGGTCATGTGAGTGTTGAGCTTATTGCAAGCATGTCTTGAAGAAGAAGCTTGTGTGATCATTCATGTTTACCTTCAAGACATCATCCAAATGAAGAGAGTTGCAAAGATTCAAGGTTGATCAAGACTAAGTCAATAGTGAATCAAGTTTATCAACTCACAAAGCGTAGAAGATGTACCGAGAGGGTTCAAGTGATCCCATGGTATGGTAAGCATTGTCCATTGCACTTTGTGTACTAACCCATGGTCTATGTGAGAGTTCTATGTGGGGTTAGGTACGTATCCATGGGCTTGCATCAAGAGGAAGATATCATACAACCCATGGAAAGGATGACATCAAGTGGTGATCATCATCAAGATTGTCGTGTGCAAGTTCAAGTGGAGCATCACGAAGAGATCAAGTGCTTGAATCTTGCCATCCATTGTGGCGGCAATGGACTTGTGAAGATGAGCCTAAGAGTGGCTCACCCATAGTGGACTATGGGGGAGCAATCATCTAGTCTTCATCAAGCCAACGCAATCAAGAAAGGTGGTCCAACTTGAGGGAGTCACGATCGTCTTCATCTAGCTCAAGTGGACCATGTGCAAGGCAAAGGTTTTCCCTTGATAGGTTTTCTATTTTACCGGTCTTGTGGTGGTAGTTGGGAGACCGAGTTATAGGATCAGTTGTCGTACTATCAAGGGGGGCTCTCAAGTTAGTAGCTTGATCGTATCGTTAGTAGAGAGCTCAAACCATTACATCCTTGCATCATGTTTCTTAGTTCTTGTTTGGTTATCTTTGTGAGTCTTAGAGCTTATGGTCATCTTGATGACAAGCTTGAGTTCATCGAAAACGGAGTTCGCATGCGTCTTCTATGATGTTTTCGGTGTTGGAGGTTGTACCGGTCTTATCCGATGAAGGGTTCTCACCATTTTCTTATGGGACTTTTCTCATTTGCTTATTCTTGATATTTCTATCAATATTGTGTTAGCCCATGTCGTTAGCTTTCCAACAAACTTGGTTTCGTTGAATTTGGAGTCCGTTTGTAAAAGTTGTGGCTATTTTGATAAAGGCTGCAGCGGTACTACCGCGACTAGAGCGGATGTAATTTTTTACTACCGCTCCTCCTGAGCGGTAGTACCGTGTCTCCTAAGCGGTAGTACCGCCCCGGACCAAAATCTCGTGTTTTCTCTCTCGTTTGGGCTGTTTTGACCGTGCTAAGCGGTAGTACCGCTCCTCCAAACGGTAGTACCACTTGTGCACGACCTGAGCATATAACGGTTGGATTCGGGAGGTCCTATAAAAGGGGGTCTTCTTCCCCAATTAACCTAATCTTTTGAGCTCGTGTTTTTCCCCCATTGTTGACCTTCTTCGAGCTTGCTAACTCTCAATCCCTCCATGGATTCTTGCTAGTTCTTGAGGGAAAAGAGAGAGGAGATCTAGATCCATGTTTCCACCAATCACTTTCTCCTCTAAGTGAGGGGAACCCCTTGGATCTAGATCTTGGAGTTCTTCGTGTTCTTCTTTCGTTCTTCCTCTCATTTTCCTCCCTAGCATTAGTTGCTTTGGTGGGATTTGGGAGAGAAGGACTTGCGCACTCTGTGTGCCCTTGCCATTGCATTTGGTGCATCAGTTTGAGTTCTCCACGGTGATACGTGGAAGTGAAGTTTGAGAAGCTTATTACTCTTGGGTATTTGGGCACCCTAGAGCTTGTTCCTCTTGGGTGCCTTGGTGCCCTAGACGGTTGGTGGTGTTCGGAGCTCAATCATTATGGTGTAAAGCTCCGGGCAAGCGTCGGGGTCTCCAATTAGGTTGTGGAGATCGCCCCGAGCATTTTGACGAGTTCCGGTGACCGCCCCCAAGGGTTGCCAAAGTGTACGGGTTCGGTGATCGCCCCCAAGGGTTGCCATTTGTACAGGTTCGGTGACCGTCCTCAAGGGTCCCTTAGTGGAATCACGACATCTTGCATTGTGCGAGGGCGTGAGGAGATTACGGTGGCCCTAGTGGCTTCTTGGGGAGCATTGTGCCTCCACACCGCTCCAAACGGAGATTAGCATCCGCAAGGGTGTGAACTTCGGGATATATCGTCGTCTCCGCGTGCCTCGATCCGAGCCCCTTTACTTATGCACTTTACTTTGTGATAGCCATATTGTTCTTTGTCATATATCTTGCTATCACATAGTTGCTTATCTTGCTTAGCATAAGTTGTTGGTGCACATAGGTGAGCCTAGTTGTTGTAGGTTTTGTGCTTGACAAATTAACCGCTAGGTTTATTCCGCATTTGTTCAAGCCTAAACCGTAATTATTTTAAAGCGCCTATTCACCCCCCCCCCTCTAGGCGACATCCTCGATCTTTCATGGAGGTAGTGATATTAAAGTCATGCTAGTTGGGTGATTATGAATTTAAATAATGCTTGTGTTGAAGTTAGCAAGTCCTATAGCATGCACGTATGGTTAAATTTGTGTAACAAATTTTAAACATGAAGTGTACCTGGCTTGTGCATCCTTATGAGTGGCGGTCGGGGACGAGCGATGGTCTTTTCCTACCAATCTATCCCCCTAGGAGCATGCACGTAGTACTTGATTTTTGATGACTTCTAAATTTTTGCAATAAGTATATGAGTTCTTTTGACTAATGTTGAGCCCATGGATTGTACGCACTTTTACCTTTCCGCCATTGCTAGCCTCTTCGGTACCATGCATTGCCCTTTCTCACCTTGAGAATTGGTGCAAACTTCGCCGGTGCATCCAAACCCATGTTACGATACGCTCTATCACACATAAACCTCCTTATATCTTTCTCAAAACAGCCACCATACCTACCTATTATGGCATTTCCATAGCCATTCCGAGATATATTGCCATGCAACTTTCCACCATTCCGTTCATCATCATCATGACATACTTTACTTTTGTCATATTGCCATCGCATGATCATGTAGTTGACATCGTATTTGTGGCAAAGCCACCATGCATTATTTTTCATACATGTCACTTTGATTCATTGCACCATCCCAGTACATCGCCGGAGGCATTCATATAGAGTCATATCTTGTTCTAGTTTCGAGTTGTAATTCATATATTGTAATCAATGAAAGTGTGATGATCATCATTATTAGAGCATTGCCCAAAAAGAAAAAAAAGGAAGGCCAAAGAAAAAAAGAAAAAAAGAAAAAAAGAAAAAGAAAAAAAAGGAAAAAAAAGAAAATAAATAAAAAGGGCAATGTTACTATCTCTTTTTCCACACTTATGCTTCAAAGTAGCACCTTGTTCTTCATGTAGTGAGTCCATATATTGTGCTTCAAAGTAGCACCATGTTTTTCATATAGTGAGTCTCATAGGTTGTCTTTTTCATACTAGTGGGAATTTTTCATTATAGAACTTGGCTTGTATATTCCTACGATGGGCTTCCTCAAATGCCCTAGGTCTTCGTGAGCAAGCAAGTTGGATGCACACCCACTAGTTTTCTTTTGTTGAGCATTCATTTATAGCTCTAGTGCATCTATTGCATGGCAATCCCTACTCCTCATGTTGACATCAATTGATGGGCATCTCCATAGCCCGTTTCGTCAATGTGAGACTTTCTCCTTTTTTGTCTTCTCCACACAACCCCCATCATCATATTCTATTCCACCCATAGTGCTATATCCATGGCACACGCTCATGTATTGCGTGAAGGTTGAAAAAGTTTGGGATTATTTAAGTATGAAACAATTGCTTGGCTTGTCATCGGGGGTATAGAAGTTGGGAACATCTTTGTGTGACGAAAATGAAGCATAGCCTAACTATATGATTTTGTAGGGATGAACTTTCTTTTGCCATGTTATTTCGGGAAGACATGATTACTTTGATTACTATGCTTGAAGTGTTACTATTTCTTTTATCAATATGAACTTTTATTTTGAATCATTTGGATCTGAACATTCATGCCACAATAAAGAAAATTACATTAAGAATTATGCTAGGTAGCATTCCACATCAAAAATTCTCTTTTTATCATTTACCTACTCGAGGACAAGCAGGAATTAAGCTTGGGGATGCTTGATACGTCTCCAACGTATCTATAATTTTTTATTGTTCCATGCTATTATATTACCCCTTTTGGATGTTTATTGGCTTTATTTTACACATTTATATCATTTTTGGGACTAACCAACTAACCGGAGGCCCAGCCCGTATTGCTGTTTTTTTTGCCTATTTCAGTATTTCGAAGAAAAAGAATATCAAACGGAGTCCAAACGGAATGAAACCTTTGGGAGCGTGGTTTTTGGAACGAACGTGATCCAGAGGACTTGGAGTGCAAGTCAAGAAGCAGCCGAGGCCTCCACGAGATAGGAAGGCGCCCCCCCTATAGGGCGCCCCCCTATCTCGTGGCCCCCTCGGGCGGCCACCGACGTACTTCTTCCTCCTATATAAGCCTACGTACCCCGAAAACATCCAGGGAGCCACCGAAACACAATTTCCACCGTCGTAACCTTCTGTATCCGCGAGATCCCATCTTGGAGCCTTTGCCGACGTTCTGCCAGAGGGGGAATCAACCACGGAGGGCCTCTACAGCAACATCCTTGCCCTCCGATGAGTTGTGAGTAGTTTACCACAGACCTACGGGTCCATAGTTATTAGCTAGATGGCTTCTTCTCTCTTTTTGGATCTCAATACAATGTTCTCCCCCTCTCTTATGGAGATCTATTCAATGTAAACTCTTTTTGCGGTGTGTTTGTCGAGATCTGATGAATTGTGGGTTTATGATCAAGTTTATCTATGAGAAATATTTGAATCTCCTCTGAATTCTTTTATGTATGATTGAGTTATCTTTGCAAGTCTCTTCGAATTATCAGTTTGGTTTGGCCTACTAGATTGGTCTTTCTTGCCATGGGAGAAGTGCTTAGCTTTGGGCTCAATCTTGCGGTGTCCTTACCCAATGATAGAAAGGGTTGCAAGGCACATATTGTATTGTTGCCATCGAGGATAAAAAGATGGGGTTTATATCATATTGCTTGAGTTTATCCCTCTACATCATGTAATCTTGCTTAAGGCGTTACTCTGTTCTTATGAACTTAATACTCTAGATGCAGGCAGGAGCCGGTCGATGTGTGGAGTAATAGTAGTAGATGCAGGCAGGAGTCGGTCTACTTGTTGCGGACGTGATGCCTATATACATGAGCATGCCTAGATAATCTCATAATTATTCGCTTTTCTATCAATTGCTCGACAATAATTTGTTCACCCACCATAATACTTATGCTATCTTGAGAGAAGCCTCTAGTGAAACCTATGGCCCCCAGGTCTATCTCTTATCATATTTGCTTCCAATCTACTTTTATTTGCATCTTTACTTTTTGCATCTATATTATAAAATACCAAAAATATATTTATCTTATCATACTATCTCTATTAGATCTCACCTTCGCAAGTGGCCGTGAAGGGATTGATAACCCCTTTATTGCGTTGGTTGCGAGTTCTTTGTTTGTTTGTGTAGGTGCATGGGACTTTTGAGGAGCCTCCTACTGAATTGATACCTTGGTTCTCAAAAACTGATGCAAATACTTACGCTACTATTGCTGCATCACCCTTTCCTCTTCAAGGAAAACCAACGCAAGCTCAAGACGTAGCAAAGATCAGAGAAGCTCAGAAGACTGACAAGGAGATTGCCGATAGAAAGGAGAAGATAAGCAAAGGAAAGGCTAAAGGATTTCGTGAGGATGAGCACGATACCCTATGGTTTGAGGACCGCGTTTATGTGCCTAATGATCCGGAGATTAGAAAGTTGATTCTATAAGAGGCCCATGATTCGCCGTATTCGATTCACCCAGGAAATACCAAGATGTATTTGGATTTGAAGGACACTTTCTGGTGGACCAGAATGAAGAAAAATATTGCGGAGTATGTAGCAGTTTGTGATGTATGTCAGAGAGTGAAGGCCGAGCATCAGAAGCCAGCAGGATTGCTACAACCATTGCCGATACCTGAATGGAAGTGGGATACGTTAGGCATGGATTTTATTACGGGATTGCCCAGGACTCGTTCAAGCTATGACTCGATATGGGTTGTAGTTGATCGTTTGACGAAGGTAGCTCATTTCATCCCAGTGAAGACCACTTACACTAGTGCTAAGTTGGCAAAGATATACATGACCAGGATCGTATGTCTGCATGGAGTTTTGAGGACCACTGTATCGGATAGAGGAACCCAGTTTACCTCAAAGTTCTGGAATCAGTTGCATGAAACTTTGGGTACCAGACTAGAGTTCAGTACAACCTTTCATCCACAGATAGATGGACAGACCGAGAGAGTCAATCAGATTCTGGAGGACATGCTGAGAGCTTGTGCGCTAGATTATGGATCTAGTTGGGACGACAATTTTTCATATGCAGAGTTCTCTTACAACAATAATTATCAATCCAGTTTGAAGATAGCCCCTTTCGAAGCTTTGTGTGGAAGGAGGTGTAGGACATCGTTGTTATGGGATGAAGTTGGAGACCGTCAGTTGTTTGGACCAGATTTGATTAAAGAGTCTGAACATAAGGTGAAGTTGATTCGCGATAGGCTCAAGGTAGCCCAGTCCATGCAGAAGAGCTATGCAGATTCTAAACGCAAGGAGACAGTTTACAAAGTCGGAGACAGAGTTTATCTTCGAGTGTCCCCACTTCGAGGAGTTAAGCGTTTTGAAGTTAAGGGAAAGTTAGCGCCACGTTTTGTGGGACCATACAAAGTTTTGGAGCGTATGGGAGAAGCTGCTTACAAGTTGGTGTTACCCGAAGAATTGTCAGGAGCTCATGATGTGTTCTACATTTCCTAGTTGAAGAAGTGCCACGCAGAGATGGCTGATATACCGCTGAGAGATACAGTGCCACTGGAAGCGATTCAGTTGGATAGTGATTTGACCTATGAGGAGAAACCAGTTAAGATTCTTGAATTTGCCAGTCGAGTCACACGCAGCAAGGTTATCAAGTTCTGCAAAGTTCAGTGGAGCCACCATACCGAGGATGAAGCCACCTGGGAGCGAGAGGAAGATCTACTGAAGGACCACCCTCACCTATTTTCTAGCCAACCCGAATCTCGAGGGCGAGATTCATCTTAAGGTGGGTAGGTTTGTAACATCCCAAATTTTCAATTTGGAACGTTATACAATAGATCATCATTGCATATCATATTTTATTGCACTTTGGCTTGTACCTAGAAATTTCACGCAACTCAAGGACCCACAGAGAGAGTTGGAGATTTCGTTATTTTCATATTTTAGTTTTCTCAAATTTTGAGAATAGGATCATTTGATTTTAATTATTTTATTTTCAAATATTTTTTATATAAAAATAAAAAAGGGAATAAAATGACTTTCCCAAAATAAAGAAATATTGGAGATTTAATAATAAAATCAATTAAGATTTTATTTCGGTGTTTTATCGTTATTTTATTTTGAATTAGAAAAAATGCGCGTGTTTCAAAATTACATTTAGGCCCCAAATAAATGTCCATCTTGTCCGGCTTATTTTTAGAGGACGGGAAACATATATTTTGAAAGTTTTGGAGTCCTTTTAGTATTTTTTTTCTTTCTTTTTCTGCACGTCGTAATTATATTTTTTAAAAGGTTACCGCCTTACCGGGCTGTGTCCGACCTGGACACTGTGCCCGGGCGGCCTTTAAAGGCCGACGGCCCGCCCCGGGCCGAAACCCTAGCCGCCAGCCCCGCCTCACCCCGAGACCCGCGCCGTCGCCGCCGGATCCCGCCGCCGCCGTCCCTCGCCGCGCCGCCGCCCGTCCCGACCGCCGCCGCCCCGTCGCCCGTCGCCGCCACCACCCACCACCGCCACCGTCGCCCCGCCCCGCCAGAGCCCATCGCTGAACCTCGCCGGAGGTAGCCGCCCCGCCGCTGACGGTTTTCTAAGAAAAACCGCCCGTTTTTTTTAATAAAAATCGTGGTTTATTTTTTTATATAGATCGGTTTAGTTTTTTTCCGGTTTATTTATTTTGCGGACGTTCATTCGTACGTTCATTTTAACGAACGATTTTCGTCGTTTAGCCGCAGACAGCGAACGTTCGTTTATTAGCCTGTTCGTCCGTTTTTCTTTTTCTTGGATTTTCCGCGATTATTTCCGATCACGATTTTTGATCCGATTTTCGTTCTAGTATAACTTTTCGCTCGTTTATCGGAATCAGGCGATTCAAGCGCCTAGAGTTTCGTCTCGAAACCCTCTTTCCGTTTAACCAACTCAAACAAGATTTTGCTACTATAAATTTTGACTTAGGTCCAGATTAGTAAACGAAATTTGTTTCTTTCGCCGTTTGACTTTCGTTGCTTCGTTTGATTTGTTTCTTTTTGCAAACCGGAGTTCTTAAATTGAACTTTCTAGTTAGATCTCTTATTTGAGTTTTATCCGTGCATTAGACGAGTGCTTATTCTATGCTTGTTTGTTTGCGATAGAGTACCTAGAGTGCGCCGCTTGCTACTACGAGTCTTTAGGTTTCACGGATCATCAGCAAGGCAGGTAACACTTTGATCATACCTCTTTACTACCCAGTTTTATTGCATTAGCTCAATCTCAAATAATTGCATGATTAGGATCTGATTAACATATGGGTTTTGGGGAAGTAGATGAGGTAGAACCTATTACCTGTTTTATTATCAAACCTTGGGAGTTACTTCTATATTTGCTTATATCACTATGTTATGCTAGTAGACGTGGATTGGGTGAGTGTATCCATGACAGATGTGAGATTGTTAAATTAATTGTTTACTTAAGGTGGCAACTTTAATACACATCTGGGTAGATTGAGACACCTGGGGAACCCAGTGTTGCCTGTATTTTTGGAAATCCCGGAGTACCGTGTGATTCGCCTATGGACCGCCACCCAGGCTCAAAGGGATCATGAGATTATTAATGCTAGAAACTTTTGTGTGCAGCCGCAAGCTACTATGGGCTCTAGCATAGTTGATTAAGTCGTGTGAACTCTTACAGTAGTAGACTAGTAGATGTAGGGAAAAGTAGGTGTAACTGTCTACCCATCGTAAGGTGCAAACGCTTCTGAAAGACTATGTCTCGGTCATCCGTTTCTCAAACACCATGTAGTGCAAGAATTCTAAACGGAGGAGATCGAGTCTTGCGCAAACCTCTGCAGAGTGTATAAATTAATCATGGTTAGCCGTGTCCCCGATTATGGACGTTTTGAGTATTTAGTACCTGGATTATCATGTGAATCTCATCATGTTCTTTAATTTAATTTGTTGGATTTTAATGATGATACTTATTTGGGATTGAGTTGGGTGAACCTTCTCAATGTTTAACAACCACCATGATAATTAAATAAAATTTATTCCTTTGCTGTAGAAAAAAACTGGCTTTATGCAAAAACTGTAACCATGGAGATTTCCACCGGCCATATATGCATGTAGTATAGCATTATTTTTATTCATTACTCTCTATGTGTTACATTGCCAACATATTCCATGTGCTGACCCGTTTCGGGCTGCAACGTTCATGTTGCAGACTTTTCAGACGACGAGTAAGGTGCCTTAGGTCGTGGTCTTATACTCAGTGATGCCGCTGGAGTTGATGGACTCGCTTTATCTTTCAAGCCTTCCGCTGTTATCGTTATTAGATGGCCTTAAGCCATATTTATTATAATAAGTTCTCTTTTGAGACATCCGATGTAATAAGTGTGTGATTGCTACTCTGTTATAAATCCTTTAAGTACTGTGTGTGTCAGCATTACCGATCCAGAGATGACACTGATGCACAGAGATCAGACTGTTTGAGGTCTGGTCGCTACATGAATGCTTTCAAAGATTGAAATGCCTACACCACAAGATCAACAAGAATTGGACATACAAACATATACAAGGCCGAAGTCTCATGGTCGTAGCAAGGAAAGGACTAGGATGAGGAGAGCAGCGCGCTCGGCGATGAACTTGGCCGCGGCGGCGTTGTCCTTGACGACCGTCCTCCGGTTCCTCCTCTTCGCCGATTCCGCGTCCAACTTGGCGATCTCCTCCGGCGTGCACTCCGACCGCGGTTTCCTTGGCGCCTTGGCCTTCTTTTTCTTGGCCATTCCAGGCGGGTAGACGGCCAGGGCGCTGGAGTTTGGCTGGGCGTCGGCCATGGACGGGGGAGGGAGGGGGACGACGGGATGTGGGAGGGTTTGGGGAAAAATGGCGCCAAAGGGGGCGCGATTTTTTTTGCTTTGTGTCACCGTCAGGTGGGCCAGGGGCGGACAAGCGCGCGCGTCCCGCCCGTCCGCACACTGTTTGTTTCACCCAAAAATCGGCGCAAATTTGGGCCGGGATGGGTCGAAAGCGGACACAAAACGGACAAAAGTCCGTTTGCTCCCGCGCGCTGGGCCGTTCGGTTCGTCCGTTTTACCACAAACGAACGCGCGTGGACAAGATAGGATCGCGCGGTGAAGTTGGTCTTAGTTTTCGTCTACAAATTCAAGGTTTATTTTAAACTTTTTCAAAAAAAAAAAAAGGAAAAG